>NC_056728.1:424442605-424562605 GCF_019279795.1 Protopterus annectens | reverse complement strand
TAGCAGTGTGCCTATCTTACAGTCATTAGCAAACTTGCTGACCGCATTTCTGGGATATTGGCTTGGATGTCTGCAAAATAAATGCCACACAGGTGAGGGCCCAGCACTGATCCCTGTAGTACCTCACTAGTTACAATTTTAAGTGCAGAAAGGATGCCATCAACTTTCACAAATAGGGATCGGTTGGATGTCCAATTTGCAATCCATGAGATATCGGTGGTAGTCGATATTATGTCTGTCTAATATTCAATAATACCAGCATTGGAGACAGAGTTAAAGGGCTTGGCCAGCTGAAAAAATAAGCAGAGTGCCTGGAGTGAATGTCTCTGTAATCTCTTTAAAAAGCTTATCGGATTCAAGAGACAGGCTCTGACCCTCACAAACTCAAGCTCACTTTGTCTAGATCACTTGTGTTACTTATGTCTACATAAGTTACGTTTTGCTATGATAGTGCCGTGGCTTTCAATACAAGGCCAGTGAGGCTGTTCTTCAGGCACCAGGGACAAACTCTATGGAGACGCTCAGACTGAACAGTTTAACCAGAGGCTCAGATAATACATAACTGTCACTGTTGATAATGCAGCCTGGTATGGTATCTGGTCCTACAGAAATATTACTTTTAAGCTTTGATGGGGATTATAAGACTTGTTTCATAGTGACTTCAGGGGGAAACTAAATTGTCAGGGACAGTGCAGGCAGCAATGTAAGTGGGGCACTGTTAGCATTAAATTTGTCAGCTACTACACTGGCTGTATCCTTGGGAATGTAATACTTGATACTATTACGGATACTCAGTGCAGCTACTACACTGGCTGTATCCTTGGGAATGGAATACATGATACTATTATGGATGCTCAGTGCAGCTACTACACTGGCTATATCCTTGGGAATGGAATACTTGATACTATTATGGATGGTCAGTGCAGCTACTACACTGGCTATATCCTTGGGAATGTAATACTTGATACTATTATGGATGCTCAGTGCAGCTACTACACTGGCTGTATCCTTGGGAATGGAATACATGATACTATTATGGATACTCAGTGCAGCTACTACACTGGCTATATCCTTGGGAATGTAATACTTGATACTATTATGGATGGTCAGTGCAGCTACTACACTGGCTATATCCTTGGGAATGGAATACATGATACTATTATGGATGGTCAGTGCAGCTACTATGCTGGCTGTATCATTGGGAATGGAATACTTGATACTATTATGGATACTCAGTGCAGCTACTACACTGGCTGCATCCTTGGGAATGGAATACATGACACTATTATGGATGGTCAGTGCAGCTGCTACACTGGCTGTATCCTTGGGAATGGAATACATGGCACTATTATGGATGGTCAGTGCAGCTGCTACACTGGCTGTATCCTTGGGAATGGAATACACAATACTATTATGGATGGTCAGTGCAGCTACTATGCTGGCTGTATCCTTGGGAATGGAATACATGATACTATTATGGATGGTCAGTCCAGCTACTACACTGGCTATATCCTTGGGAATGGAATACATGATACTATTATGGATGGTCAGTCCAGCTACTATACTGTCTATATCCTTGGGAATGGAATACATGATACTATTATGGATGGTCAGTGCATTGTTGGACACTATCTCTTAATTTCCTGATATAACTGAAGAAAGTTCTGTAGTGTCCTTGGCATCCGTAGTGACTTTAAATTCCTAACCTGCTTTACTTTTTCTAATCATGATCGTAAGTTCCTTGCTTGCGTATATTAGTATTGTCTTCAGGTAGGGGGAAGGGGATTCCTTACAACTTTTCCTTATGTTGCTTCATTTGTTGTATGGTTCATTAAGTTGGGAGTTCCTGAGTTTATCGTTATGTTATGACAAATGGGTTTCAACTTTTTTATGTAGCTGTTTAGGTGCTGGTAAAAAATTAGAGATTAATGCAGCAGCCCTCAGAGTTCAGTCTATTTTTAGGAGATTCTTGAGAAGTTTGCATACACTTTCTACAAGCTGAATTAGGTTTTCTCTGGAAAAACTCCAAAGACAGTCACATTTGCTGATACTGCTAGGCATGATACAGAAGATTACAGATTTGGGGTCAGATTTAACCAAGTATAAGGAGATGAAGGGTGGGATACAGGTGGAGTAGGTTGGTAAGGAGAAAGTCATGGAGGCTAGGTCCACTAGTGGGTAGTTTTACAATTTATTCCAATGTATTGTTATTAATAAAGTTAAAGAAATGCTGACTATGTCCGTTTTCCGTGCTGCAAGTATGCAAATTAAAGCTTGTGTAATTGAAATCCCCTAGCAAGAAGGTGTCTACTTTGATATTTAACCCCTCAATGGTATTATGGTAATTGCATGAACATGGGGCATATGTAGCTAACAATGAAGTAATAGTTGTATTTGCTAATGATTTGGATCTCCAGGAGGTCCAAGTTAGGATCATGGGTAATTTGAGATAAAATTATCCCTTTTCTGACATATACAGATACTTTCTAGCAATTTCCCATTGACTAGCAGGCATGACAAGTGCTAAACCCTTGTAGAGAAGGAGTACTGTTATTGTACTAAAACCATGTCTGAGTAATTACACAAATATAAATGTATTTGAGTTGCAGACGTGCCTAAAGTTCTGGTATCATTCTACTTTTACACCTAAGACTGAGCTGTGCCATCATGTTGTCCAAGTTTGTTATTTAGGAATGACCAGAAGGTGGCTCAGCCTAAAAAAGGCACTATTTGAGAAGCAAAGGCCTTAGCCAGTTTGTGGAAGCCTTTGGTATGACAACCATCCCTGGCAAAAAAGGAACCTTATCTACCATTTCATCTTAGGCTGACACATACTGGATACCTTTACGACTGACACTAACTATTTAGCCATTTGTTAAAACCAATTATCTTATTTTAGTATCAAGGAATGAGTCTAAAATGTTGGTGTTTAAAGTTCTGGCTTCATTGTATTTAAACTCCTAACATTGAGTAGTGCCATCATAATGAACAAATTTGACTCTGAGCTTGTTATATAGGGATACAAAATAGGGGAACTCTGCCTGAAAAATGCACTATTTTGACCGCAAAGACCTGAGCTATATATATATATATATATATATATATATATATATATGGGTCTACTACTAATTACCGACACGACGATTCCCCGACGGAAAACTCCCCGACGCCAGATGACCGACATCACACAAACCCGACAACGCAAAACACCGAACACCATTACACCGAACACCATTACACCGACACACGGAACGTAAACAACACGCGACACTACATAGCATACACACTAGCCCTGACCCAAACCCTAACCCTAAGGTCCGACACTATCGCACACTTCACCTACCTGCACCCTAACCCTAACTCACTTAACCCACCCTTAGCCCAAGCTCCGACACTAACGCACACTTCACCTACCTGCACCCTAACCCTAACTCACTTAACCCACCCCTAGCCCAAGCTCCGACACTAACGCACACATCACCTACCTGCACCCTAACCCTAACTCACTTAACCCACCCCTAGCCCAAGCTCCGACACTAACGCACACATCACCTACCTGCACCCTAACCCTAACTCACTTAACCCGTCCCTAAACTACAGTCCCTCACTAGCACACACTTACCTTACCCGAACCATACCTCCGACACGAACACACACTCACCTTTCCCACAGCCTAACCCGACATCCCACAATCTCGAGCACTTACCTGACCGCTCCTAACTCCGTCACCATCGCACACTTACTGCGTCGCGATCGCACATTCCCTTGTCGGTCTTTCCGCTGTCGGCAAATCACCCTGTCGGTACACTTACCTGTCGGTCATCTGGCGTCGGTGAGTTTTCCGTCGGGGAATCGTCGTTTCGGGCATTAGTAGTAGACCCATATATATATATATATATATATATATATATATATATATATATATATATTTGTTTACTGACATTTAATTGATTACCAGGAAAGTCCGACTGGGTAGGAGCCCAAAATACAAAAAAAAAAAAAAAAAAAAAAAAAAATATATATATATATATACCAAATTAGACATAATATGAAAACATCAGTTAAGAACAGATATTATATGGCAATGATTTAAGTTAGAGAAATATTACCCATTTTATAGAGAAATTAAATGTAAGTTAATATGATACAAACAGGAATTTTAATACAATGTGAGAGAAAGGCAGGCTTATGGTATATTTAAAGAGAAAGCCAGGGGAGAGCAATTGATAGAAAAAATGAAGTGAGTGAAGAAGGGAGAGTAAGGAGGTGTAAGGTATGAACAGGTATTTGTTCATATTTATGGATATAGTTTATCCTGGTGCTGAGCAAGAACAGAGCCAGGTTTTGGCTAAGAAGTCTTTCAGAATAGTTTTGAAGGATGGGAAGGAGAGTGCTGACCAGATGGATACAGGTAAGGAGTGCCAGGCCTTAGCAACATGGGGCGAGCACAGACAATACCCAGCAGATCCGATAGGTTTGTGGGCAGACAGGAGTTTTCAGTCACTGGATCGTAATGACTGACTGGGAACATAGTTGTGTAGAATGTTATTTAATGCTGGACAAGCAGACAAATGCTGCATAATTTCATAGGTGGTAAGAAGCTACGTATATGTTAGGTGATGGGGTACTTCTAATAAATGTAAGCTTTTTAGTGGTATACAGCGTGAATTCTGAAAGGGGTAATTGCAGCAACTTTGTTATAGCATTGTTCAAGTTTTGATTTTTGTGATGCCTGAAGGTTAGTAAGGATGGAGCATCATAAGAAATGTCAGGAGGAGATAGGTAGTGACAAGTTTTGGGCTCTACAAATCATCCCTAGTTTTTGATGAGTTTTTCTTATGCAATTTTGTATATGCAGGTTGAATTTAAGATCATCATCCAGTGTCATCCCTAATAATTTGCTTTAAGAAGTGACTTTAATGGTTGTATTATCAAGAGAGAGGACCTTCAATTTTGTTTTTTTTTTTTTTGTGGAAAAGGGATTTGGGGAGACAAAAATTAGTAGCTTGTTTTTTTGTTTTTTTTTAAGTGCTGAGCATGAGTTCTGAGTTACAAAGCTATGTTTCGGTTGCTGTTAAAGCTTCTTGAGTAATTTTTGACAGCCATCCCTGGCAAAAAGGGAGGTCTTACCTACCATTTCATCTAAGGCTGACACATACTGGATCTCCTTAGAAAAACACTAACTATTTAGCCAATTATTTCTTATTTGTATCTAGGCACCATTGTTTGTGAAGGCAAGATACAACTCAAGCCCATTGTTTTTTCTGACCTTTCCAAGCGATTGTCCAGACGTTTGCAGTATGTCCCTGATTTTGCCTCATATTGTGGTCCTGGCCCTCATAACATTTTTGGTTTTTAGGCAAATCACTAAGCAAATGCTCAGATAAGGCATTAGTATTCCATATTGGTATTGTTCTAAACATATATATTTATGCAAAACCTATTGTTTTATTAACTTTTTAAGTTAGACTGATATTTAAAATTATCATTGATTTTGAATCTTTGTCCACCACCATTTTTGCCCGAATACTTGAGCAAAGAAGTTGACAGGTATGTTCCTCCCACTAACACATACACAGGAAGTTCCATTGTTTACTTGTTAGACAAACAGTAGTCATGGCTTAGATATAGTTTCTGTTATTCATTCACTTTTTAAAATAATTTCCTTATGACTTTAACCCACACCCAGTTCTGTCTTTGCAGATAACACTAACACCATCTATCAGTTTCTGTCCTGATTTATAGCACACTGCAGAGCTGATAATGAATAAGCTGGACAACTCTTAACAGTAAAACAATCATCAATCAACACATTAACCATACAAAGGTAGAATTACTGTATACAGTAAATGCTCAGCTAACCAGAACTCAAGCAACCAGAAAAAAAAAAAATCGAAAAAAATACAGTACAGTTTTCATGTGTTGCACCTTCTGTTTCCCCCCACAGAAATATACCTTACAGTTTTAGACTTTTAGAGTTTTAAAAAGGACGATAGGAATAAATTGCCTCTCCCCAACCTAAGCACAAGTCAAACCAAACAAATAGTATAGGGTACAGTATTAGTCAGGCCTATTTTTAATAGCAACTCTCAAGCAACCGGAAACTATAGTTATCTGGCATCTACCAATCCCCACGGGGGCTGGTTAACCAAGAGTTTACTGTTCAGTTAACCTCCTACTCATTTATGCATCATCTCCTACTCATGTTTAATAGAAAACAATTAGTGAGCCATTCCAAAGAGTCACAGCCGAACACATACACTTAATGTATAAACATATAAATGGTAAACACCGCTGAGTTTGAAACCATCTAATGTAATATATGTTTTCATTCGTTTCTTAACCCTTTGTAGTGTTTGCCCTTGTCAACTTTGTTAACAGCTTTATATAAGCAAGCCTTGGCATGGACTAAAGTTTATTACTTTGTCCTTGTTACCATTGGCTATCCCAACAGCTTATACTTTAAATCATATAATGGTATGGGTTATTAAAAAGTAAAGGGCCAAGGTGCGAGAACACTGAAGATGGTTTAGACGGGCTAGTGCCCAGGCTACTAGGAGACAGCACATGCTAATCATGTTGTTTTCTTTATTTCTCAAGGCCTACAGATATACAGTTAGTACAGAACTATTTCCATTACTGTATTGGGAGTACAATCCTGGTGATAACAGGAAGAAGACAACCTGAAATGGATCTTTCCAATATTTGGTTGATATTAAATTAAAGGAGAGCTAGAGATGGTGTGGATACAACTGTTATCAGCAATCCATCACATGCAGAGAGACATGGGACAATCCAACTGCATTTTAATATGTTTTGGTGGAATGACTTGGGGAAACTCCTGAAAAAAGAGCTTATCTGTACAAATTCTGATTCATAGGTTTTAAAGGTTTACTAATGTTATAATCACATGGTCAAACATAATGCAAAAAAATGCTTTTAATCACACAGGGAAATCCATCAATAAGTTAGTGTAAAAACAGTCCCAGGTAGGGGGGATTTATTTATGAAATTGAGGTTGGTAATCCAATATGGTATAAACTGGATGGAGTGAACCTCACAAACTTGAATTTTGATTTATTTAACTTACATATTCAGATGTTTCTGCAGGATTTCATTCAAAGATAACCAAAACAGAAGGAGGAGGGAAGATACTGGTCTTAGGGACTAGGCTGGCAGGCCATGAGGATGGGCAAAAGAGAAAATGCAGCATGCATAGTAAGGAGTAAAATGGGAAAAACGGAAGGCATGCAGGGAGCAGGTCATCATTTAGGCACAAGAAAGGAAGACAGCCTTGGTGGCAAAAAATCTGCCTCTAAGTTAGGGTGTTCTTAGTGAGAGGGGGAACAGATGGCTCACAATAAGGAATTAACAAATAAGTATGGTGAATTCTAATAAGAACTTGCAATGAATTGGCCACTCTGGTGGCACAGAAGCCCTACACTGGCCTAGCCTACCCTGGTGACTGATGTAGTGGCAGGGGAAGGGATGGGCATGCTCATCCCAGGTGAGAGGACACTCACTGATACAGTCTCTAAGGGAGGGTGTGATCCAAAGATGGGAGTTGCCCTTGAATGTAAAAACAAAAGCCATGGTGGGGGGGTAAGTAGGTCACAAAAAATCTCCCAGATGGAAGCACAGACAAGCTGAGCCCCAGGGCTCCCTTGGGATCCATGACCTCCCCAGCCATAAAAAAAGAGTAAGTCCAGGGGGTTGGAGAGTAGCTGGTAGACCAATCATGGAGGCTGAGAACTGACGGCTGACAAGGACAACTAGGTCAGACAGTACCCCCCCCCCCAAAAAAAAGAAAGAAAGAAAAGAAGTTCCAATAAATTAAGTAGGCTGGATGTCACCCAATCCAGTGGTTGGAAAGGACCTGGAACTACATTTACTGGGTGGATTGGTGGGTAAGGCTACTGGTTGTAACCTATATAAGCATCAGACAGGGCTAAAGCAAGAAGCTCCCACTAAATATTTTTATTGTATTTATTTTACATTTGTTGACCGGGCTAGTCCAGCTGGATATATGTCCATTTTCAGCAGAGTCACGGGGAGAAAAGCTCCTCAAAAACACAATAAAATATATATACAATGACAGTTTTCACAGATGAATACATATTTAAGCAATTCTTTACATGACAGTGTTTACAGATGTGGGTGCATTACATATATAAGCTATTATTTTCACTTCAATACATTTCTGCTTACAGAATCATTTTACTTACAACATTGGGTAAGTTATAGGAAGATATTGATAAAGACATTCGATTAATATATAAAAGCCAATTTTCTTTATGGTTTTCAGAAAGCAACTAGTATATACATATGAAGAGACAGGTGTCTTGAGATAAATGAGGTAAATTAGTCTGGGTTTGCACACAGACATAACCAATGAGATTTAAGGTAGATTTTCAGTTTGCTTTTAAATAGGATTGTCGAGGATAGAGAGGTCAGGTCACTGGGGAGTGAGTTCCAGGTTTTACCCATGGTATTAGAGAACAAAGATTCACCAGCCATATTGTTGGTTTTACCTATTTGTATTAATATTTTATTAGATGAGCGTAGGGTCTTAAGGTTGTTATAGGGGGTGATAAAGTTGGAAAGAATTGGTGTATTGGTAGACTGATACAGGATTTTGTAGACAACTGTTGATTGGTTAAATAGTAGTAAATTTGGCAACTCTAGCCATCCTAGATGTCCAAAATTAATACAGTGATGGGTTCTGAATGTGGAACCTGTTGCAAATCTAGCAATATTATTGTAGGAGATAGCCAACTTGTTATGGTTGTTTTAGACAGGTTAGTATATATAGGGGAGGCATAGAGGAGGGTAGAGATTAAGTGGGTGTGAGCAATAGTAGCCCTTGCTAGTGGGGTCAGAAAGGGTTTGATTCTATAGAGGGAGCCTTGTTTTTTTATTGGCAGTTTTTATAGTACTGTTAATGTGAGTATCAAAGTTAAGGTTATTTAATTAGTACCCCTAGTAGTTTTGTAGTTGAATCAGGAGATATGATAGTACCATTGTTTGATGTAACAGTAAAGTTAAGTGGGAAGACGTTTCCTGTTATAAATAACAGGAAGTTTGATGCCATTGCATCAGTTAGTTGCTATACAGAAAGTGTAGTTTGTGCATTAAGATGTGGATGTAATAAATTTTATATAGGCCAGACAAAGAGAATGTTTAAGACCAGGCTATTGGAACATCTAAGGGACATTAGAATAAGTAAAGAAGAAAGTCCCTTGGCTCAACACTTGAAAGCACATCATTTGTGTGATTCTAACGATTTAACAGCTACATTATTAGAACAAACATATTTTGAAGATGCTGACTTAAATAAGAATATGTTATTATATATACTGTTTTTATTTTAAAATATGATACTTTGATTCCAAAAGGTTTAAATGTAGATTGTTGCTGGAAATGTATGGTTAAGATAGATGTATTTTTAGCTATTTTATTGTTTAATTGCTTAATTAACTATTTGATTGAATATATGTGGGTATAAAATGAGAACTGCATTCATTTGAAATTTACTCCTTGAAGGCTTAGTATAAGTCGAGGGGCTAGAGTGTTTTTTAATAAACTGGTTTACTTGACTGCTAGTTGTTCTTTTTTTTGGATTTTGGAGTTTGTCGTGAGAGAGCTTAGTTTTTTTTATTGACAGTTTTTGTAGTACTGTTAATGTGAGTATCAAAGTTAAGGTTATTATCAATTAGTACCGCTAGTAGTTTTATAGTTGAATCAGGAGATATGATAGTACCGTTGTTTGATATAACAGTAAAGTTAAGTGGGGAGGCCCTATGGGTGGGAGTGAATAGTAAGAGTTTTGTTGTTTAGGGGTTCAAGATGAGGCAACAGTGTAGAAGCCATTTCTCAACTGTGTTAAACACATTTTGGGTGAGGGTCTGAAGGTCTGATGGAGAGGTGGCTGAGCAAATTAATGTGGAATCATCTGCATATTGTATACAGGTAGCTTGAGGTATTGCAAAATGTAGGTCATTGATAAAAAGGGAAAATAGGAGAGATCCTAATATAGAGCCTTGGGGGACACCGAGTGCAATGGGGAGATGGCTAGATAAGTTGTTCTCCCACAGAACAACCTGTTGCCTATTGTTTAAGTAGGATTGAGATCATTGTATAGCCAGTGCATCTAGTGATAGGTTTTTGAGTATGTTTATGAGAAGTTGGTGGTTAACCATATCGAAGGCTTTAGAGCGATCAATAAAAACGGCTGAGGATAGATTGTTGTTATTGCGATTTTTGTTAATACAGTCAGAGAAGGATAAGAGGGCAGTAGTGGTGCTATGAAATGGCCTAAAACCATGTTGGCAGTTAGCTAATAAGTTGTTCTCTATTAGGTGGTTTAACAGTTGTCTATGAATGCATTTCTCCATGATTTTTGCCAGTGGAGATAAAATAGCAATAGGTCTATAGTTGGATAATTCACTGGAGTTGCCACCTTTATGCAGGGGGATAATATGTGAGATCTTCCAGATAGATGGGATAGTTCCTTCAGTGATAGTTCTGTTAATCAAGATGGAGATGGGGTAAGCTATGGCTTTTGCAGCTTTTTGAAGATATTCTGCAGGTAAGAGATCAACTGCAGGGGTGGTAGGCTTGAGTTTATGAATAAGGGTACAGACAAGGGATGTAGGGACAGGTTTAAGCTGAAATGAGGGAGGTAAGCTAGCAGTAGAGGAAGTCAGAGATGAACTGTCAGGAGTTAGTTGATTGGCAAGAGACTGAATGGTCTCAGTAAAGAACATGTTAAAGGTATTGGCGATTTGCTTTGGACTATCATGGTCAGAGCCTGATGGGGCGGGTGTGACAGAATGACCTGGGTGTAAAAATTTTTTAATCCCTGCCCAGAACTTTTGTGGTTTGTTTTGCTGGGTTTGTTGGAGTTGGGTGTAAAAGTGTCTTTTGCCTGACAGAATGGCTTTTTTTGTATCATTTCTTAGCTGTCTAAATTTTAAGTGATCTTCTGGGCTTTTAGTAGTACGCCACTTGACCCAGATTTTATTTATGAGGAGCATTTTTTGCTTGGTTGTTTTTGAGAGCCAAGGGGCAGGTTTAATCCTAGTTCTAATGGTCTGTTTTGGCACATGGTAGTCTAGAATACCTAAGAATTTAGTATTAAAGTATTTTACTGCTTCCTCCAGAGGTAGTTGTTTGTGGGATGACCCATCACATGCCTTAAGTTCATTTTGGAAGATGTCGGGGTTAAAATTTTTGTTGCTCCTTATTGTCCTATAGGTGATTGGGCTAGGAATGTCACTCTTATATCTGATTAGGAAGGTGAGTGAATGGTTGCTTATATCTTCAGGGAGGGTCCCTACTTTGTAAGTTTGGTGATGTCTATTTATTAGAATCCAGTCTAAGGTGCTTTCGTTGTTATTGAGTTTGTTGGTCCTTGTGGGGGAGGCAATGGTTTGAGTAAAACCATGTAGGTTAATATGAGTAGTAGGCTGTTCAGTAGTACAGCTTTTCCAGTTGATATTAAAGTAACCTAGTACTATTGTTTCTTGGGAATAGTTAGTGGAAAGCCAATTGAGGATATCTTCTAGGATGTTAGAGTTATTCCCTGGGGGAAGATAGACAACAATAATATAGATGGATTTACATTTATTGAGTTGAATCTTGGAGATAGTATTTCAGCATTATTAGTTACGGGGGTTTAGAGTCTTCAGAAGTTGCCTGTAATCCAGATTTGTATAGTATAGCTACTCCACTACCCTTCTTAGCTTTTTGGTCAAGTCTCAAGATACTGTACCCTGGGGGAAGAACTTCATTGTCTTGTATAGATGCCTTGAGCCATGTTTCAGTGAGACACAAGATATCAAATGAATGTACATCCATGAGAGCATGTAGGTGGGCAACCTTATTATTTATGCTCCTGATGTTAAGATGGGCTATCAAAAGTGAGTTGGGGGGTTTGGTGAGGAATTGAGTGTTAATGGGGGTTGAGGTATGGGGCTATGTGGTCTTGATAGAATGTGGGCCGGGATTGGGGGTGTATATCTCCATCTATTAAGGAGTGGAATTTTATTCTAAGTGTAAGTTTTAGGAGTTTACATGTTAGGTACTGGAATTTCCTAGATTTTGGGCTATAGTATCTGATGTGAGTCAATCTATGATATTTTGCTGGTAGGTAGGTTGTTGTGCAGAGTGTGTTTGTATGGCTTTGAGAGACTGCTAGTGTTGGAGTGGAGGTTTGCTTTGTAGGGTAATAAAGTGTTAGGCAGTTAAGATGTTCATAAAATGTAAGTAGATATGGTATAATTAGAATAGGTATGAGAGAAAATAGAAGCAGGATTTTCAGGTGCGGAGAGGTTGTTATGAATGACATTGCGGCAGAGTTAAATAAAGATGATGGATGTGTTTGTGAGCACTAACCTATGATCCACGTCTGGAACAAGTAAAATAATGCTACAGCACCACATTAGTTGTCAGGTTAACTAACCTTAAAACTTCAAATTCTTTCAAATTAGTCTAGTGCACAGAATATATAAGTCTAGTCCTTCATGACAATAAAATGAACTGCAAGAAACTTCTGTAAGCCATATTGTATTCATACCAAAGAGTTAATTGTACTGCACATTCCATCTTCTCTGTAGCTAGGTAGTTTATTTCAATGCCTACAAGTAGAAAAGAAATCAAGTTTTTACCACATAGTATGTACAACCAGGAGTGTATAAGCATTGACACAAAACACATCTAGTTGAATCAAAAAAGCACTGACTCATAATGACGGAAACAAAAAATAATATGAATATCATTTAATAGAATCACAATTAGTAAAAAGTCATATAGTGACATGTACCTTAAAACCAATGTTCTAACCAATGGAGAAAGTTTCAAGAAGAGATTTTTGCATGGAAAAAAAACCCTATCTACTACTTACGTGGATTCCATATACTGCTATATGGAAAATCAGCCAGGTGAAACTTTTTTATATACTTCTTTTCTTTCTGTTTATTTACTACAGAACTATGCACAATTATACCATGTTCAACCAAATGATCTTTCAAGCAGATAAGCATTTCACTACACGAGGTTTCAACCATTTCCATTTTGCATTTAAATGTTTTGAGGTTGAGATAAATGTGATTATGACAAAACAACAGGTTTCTGTAATGAGTCATTCAGATTATACATATATTGGGTTCCATACTGGGTGCTATAATGAGTCATTCAGATTATACATACAGTGGTTCCCATACTGGGTGCTGCAACAAGTCATTCAGATTATACATATAGTGGCTCCCATACTGGGTGTTGTAACAAGTCATTCAGATTATACATATAGTGGCTCCCATACTGGATGCTGTAATGAGTCATTCAGATTATACATATAGTGGTTCCCATAATGGGTGCTGTAATGAGTCATTCAGATTATACATATAGAGGTTCCCATACTGGGTGTTGCAACGAGTCACTCAGATTATACATATAGTGGTTCCCATAATGGGTGCTGTAATGAGTCATTCAAATTATACATATAGTGGTTTCCATACTGGGTGCTGCAACGAGTCATTCAGATTATACATATAGTGGTTCCCATACTGGGTGTTGTAACAAGTCATTCAGATTATACATATAGTGGTTCCCCCTACTGGGTGCTGTAATGAGACATTCAGATTATACATATAGTGGTTCCCTTACTGGATGCTATAACAAGTCATTCAGATTATACATATAGTGGTTCCCGTACTGGGTGCTGTAATGAGTCATTCATATTATACATACAGTGGTTCCTGTACTGGGTGCTGTAACAAGTCATTCAGATTATACATATAGTGGTTCCCATACTGGGTGCTGTAATGAGTCATCCAGATTATACAGATAGTGGTTCCCCTACTGGGTGCTGTAATGAGTCATTCAGATTATACATATAGTGGTTCCCCTACTGGATGCTGTAACTAGTCATTCGGATTATACATATAGTGGTTCCCATACTGGGTGCTGTAGTGATATCCCTAAGGTGACATCATGGTTAGTGGATGGAAAATGACTGTACCTTCTTGTTTTCAGCCTTTTACTGGCACTACTTATGGTTTCATTTATCCAAGTGTTTTGAGTTTCTAATACCATGATGGGAATGGACCCCATTTCTAAGTCAGGGTATAATAGTGCTCATGAAATTAGTATTGCTTCCATCTTTGATGTTAGCCAAAAGTGCTCTTCGCAGCACCCACAATGTGCCCAGAACTGCCTCTTTCTGTAATTAGTATGGGGTTGCATGTATTGGAAGCATACTTAAGTACGATTGTAAATGCTTTTTTATTAGGCCTGCTGCTCCTACTAGTATTGGAACTTACCTACTACTTACTTCTACTTATTTATTACTACTTACCTGTATGGCATGAACAATGGGCAAAAACATTGTTTTTCTGAGTCTATGACATGATAGCATGCAAGTTTGACCATTTTTCTCAAGGTCAAACTCACTTGCATCACATTTTATGTGAGAAAGTAGTGCTTTTATACTGATTCCTGCAATACCATAGCCGGCCTTAGGCATAGGTCAACTAGGCGGCCACCTAGGGCACCGCTCTAGCAGGGGCACTTTTCCAGTAATATGTACAATGTAGGTATACCAAGATGGGGGGATCGGATGGTGGTGGTGGTGGGGTGCTGTGGAGCCCTTTTGCCTAGGGCACCAGTTGCCCAAAGGCTGGTCCTGCTGAAATCAGTATATCTAGCTGATGAAAAGCAAAAACAAAAGGTCAGACTTTCCTCCTTCCTTCTCTACTATACCCCTCTCCTATCTTTACTAATCTGCAATCCAGCCTTTTAGCTAAACTCAGTCAAACCTATTCAGTGTTGCAAGATTTGTCAGTAACCAACCTTACAAATCACATCACTGCCCTGCTTTAAAACAACTTCACTAGCTGAATTTCCCCCAACACCTGCTTCTCTCCCAGTTGCAACTCACACACTCTTATGTCCCTCTCGCTTCTCCCTAATATCCCTTTACATCCCACTAAACTTCTCCCCCAAAGAACTATGCAACACAAGAACTCTGGAAAAAGCCAAGATTTATTTGGGGGACAAAGGCCCAAAACCAGGGACACATTTTAAACATTGCTTTTATAATCTTAGAAAGTTGCTAGAATAAAATGTTTTGTGCTACCATGCAATTCCTGAAAGATCGGATGACTGAAACTTAAATGGCTATCATTATTTATTGAATTCAGTTCTCACTGTTTGACCAGAAAACCACAAATTTTAAGAGGAATAGACCAAAAGTATGAAACAAATATTCCAGACCTTTGGACAGTTGAAAATTATGGACTTCCTTGAATCACAAATGGTGGCTTGGTTAGAGAATTTAGGCTCTTGCTCCTTATACCTAAGGTACAGGGTTAGAGTCTAACCACCAGTTATACCTAAGTGGAGCACATAACCAGCAGTTATACCTAACTGGAACATTTTACACACACACACACACACACATACACACACACACACACACAGCGAAAAGGGCATGGCGAATTTGATTGGCCTTATGAAATTGCATGCTAATCATGCCTGACAAGGCATGCAGATTTGAAAGTGGAATAAGGAATATTCATAGAAGTATTCGTACCCTCATCGTACTGTATGTTCTGCAGAAAGTGGCCATGTTGGGGAGTTATTCTGTCTTATTAATTCTGTTTTTTCAGTTGTATTATGCAGAATCACATTACTAAAGTGAATAATGCTGAGGGCTCTGATCCAGTATTATGATATGAGCAATGCATTTACTTTAGACATTTGGTTTTAGGTGGAAGAACATTGGCTGTTTTGTAACTAGCTTACATGTGACATTTTCCCTTCAGTAGTCTAATCTTGACAAACGTTGTTGTAAATAATATATTTATTTATGTATCACTGTGTGTTTATATTACATGAGACTGGTGTACTGGACTACACTGGCTCCTGTTTAGTCATCATTTGGTTGCAGCAAAATGAAGCAATGGCAGAAGATGTTAAAAGCAATGAGAAATTAGATAGTTAAGGAAGATTTTGCATAGATAACATTTATATGAAATATTACCACTAAACAATATTATGGTGAATGCTGGTTTAATATCAACATAATCTCAGTGTTATAACAAGGTCTTGGTTAGGTTTTAGATTACCAGTAAAACAATATTATGGTGGGAACTATTCAGCTAAACAATCTATTGCTGTCCTAATAAATATCATATGAATGCCACCTCCATTGACAAAAAGGCCAAATTCTGTATTGGAGAGATAGAAACAGTGTTAGCATTTATAAATAGGAAAAGATATCAAAGCATGCTTATATCCAGAGCAGCATTCAACCAGACCATGGTGTAAAGTATTTGTTTCACAATGGATGAGTTTTTACGGTTGTTGTAGTGCATTCTTTTAACAGCCCCATAGTATGTTCATGTTTCTTCAACTCAGTAACAAAATTTTATATGCAAGGGAAAGTCAGGTACTGAGGTTAAGGTTCTTGTAGTAGAGGACTTGCTGCCATAAGGAAATACAAAAAAAGATTATTTGAGAGAAACATAAAGTAGTTAAGAAGCAACAGGTTGTACACTGATGAGCAAATTAGTAATGTGGGAAGGCTGTTTTCTGTAGTGAAAGACAGTGGCATTCTCTTCAAAATAACCTTTGATATTTTTAAGAATGTGCTAGCTGTAGAAGCAAGGTAATAATCTGTTATGTGGAAGAAGACCACTATCAACAAATCTTCTGGCTTCTTGCACAAGAAACTTAGAAATTCTATAACCAACAAGCAAGCGCCAAGCATTGTAAAGGACTTGCCGTTTATTTTGTGAAAGTTCTGCCTGAAACATAAATCTAGAAGAACACCCACATTTTTGCATGAAAATACAGGCTGTCTCCACTGGAGACATTACTGTGTATTGTTTCTTTTAGCAGACATCTGAGTAAACATGGTATTTGTTTTCAAAATGTTTGTTTTAAATTCTTTGTGAATCATACTTCTGTCTATGTTTGCATGGAAAAACATATAAACAGTAAAGACACTTGGTTGGCAACTATTGTGAATGAATAAAAAATAAGAATCCAGGCCACAAGTAAAGGCATAAAAAGCTTTATGTATAAGCGCTTTCGTCTAGAAAAGACTTCTTCAGATATGAAGAAGTCTTTTCTAGACGAAAGCGCTTATATATAAAGCTTTTTACGCCTTCACTTGTGGCCTGGATTCTTATTTTTTATTCAGTTATTCAGTTTTAATTATTGTGAGTTTTGGAGTTTTTTTTTAACTATTGTGAATGCACTACAAATCATTGTTTTACATATGCATTTGGTCGACAGATGTCTGCTTATGTTTTTTTAAGTAGTAGATGAACACTAAATGTCACGCGGAGGGTGTTGGGCGGGATTTGAGCAGTGCTTGCCACTGCACATCTGGTGAGGTAGTGTTCCAATAAAAAGAAACATGCATTGTCTGTCTGAACTAGAAAATCTCTCTCAAAGTGAATCAAGTAAATCTCAACCGTCTGAACTAGAAAGTGACTCAAGTAAATCTCTCTCTCAACCTACTAAGCAAAGGAAATCAGCAGACGAACATTTAGTAAATCAACAAACGAGCAAGTGAAATGCATTGTCTGTCTCAACTAGAAATTAAATATCTCTCTCAAAGTGAATCAAGTAAGGCACACACATAGCTGCTAAGCAAAGTAAATCAACACAGCCCTCTGCAAATGAGTGAGTGAAATGCATTGCCCGTCTGAACTAGAAAGTAAATCTCTCTCCCTGTGTTACGAGCAAGCAACTGGGCAAATAGAGCAGTAAAATATAGCAGCACTGCCAGCACACTTACATTAACAGCAGTAAATAACTAAATTAACAGCAGTAAATAACATAATTGTCTGTGTTACGAGCAAGCGGCGAGCGATTTGTCAGATACAGCAGTAAAATATATAGCAGCACAGCACATACCAGTCCAGTACCAGGCAGGAATTAAATTAACAGCCGCGACTTGTCAAATACAGCAGGAACTAGTACTAATGTAAAATATAGCAGCACACACTAGTACAGGGCAATTAAGCAAAACAGAGGAATTAAATTAAATGCCATAGTCTTTTCTTTTGCCTTAAGGTCTGTCCCTCATCGCGCCCTGCACGTGATGACTAAAAAAAAAAAAAAAAACTTAAACTTAAAAAAGCTGGGAAATTTTGGGGGGGGGGGCTACGCGGGAATTCTAGGAATTCGGTGGGGTCGAGAGGTATACTTATATTGACTTGGTGACACTGTGGCTGCTCCTAAAAGCCTTGTTGTGTGGTCAACATTACCATTTGTATGAGTATTAATTTCACTCAGTATAATTGGGTAACCTTGTAAGAGCCTTGAAGTAGCTGGGATTGGAGTAGCTGGTGACAGTAACTACCTTATTGTCTGGGCAGACGGGCATAGCTAGTAAATCTCTGCCAGCCTTTACCAGGTGTGTGTGTGTGTGTGTGTGTGTGTGTGTGTGTGTGTGTGTGTGTGTGTGTGTGTGTGTGTGTGTGTGTGTGCGTGTGTGAAATTGAAATCTCAAAGAGTGTGTATGTCATCTTCTTGGAGCAGGGGCAGAGTACTGGTTTCACAGAGAGAGTGGTGGGGGACTTGGCTTGAACACTCGGCTGAGGACTCAACTCTACAGCTGTGCCAGTGGGGAGTCTTACTGGGGGCCTGAAGAGAGAACTAGAGAGAGGGAAACCTAGCCCCCGGACTGAGTGTGTTCCCTGTGTGCTCTTAAGGGAAATTGTGCTTGATGCAGACAGCTGCATCTGGAATTACTGTGTGCATCTATTTTTGTTCCAAGTGAATGTCCCTCTCCAGTGTCAGTGGTGCAGATTCAGGCTCCTTAATTACTATTCCAGAGAAGGACACGTCACATAGATCATTGACATTTCCTTTAGTTTTCAGTTCTTATCATGGATGTTAATATAGGCATTCAGCTAAACTTTGGTAATAATACCAAGAAAATAGCCAGAATATCATTTTGTACAGTTATGACTGTAGACTTTCGTAGGGTCACTGGAAGAATCAGGTGAGACCCAATAGCACTGGATGCAATGACTAATACCCTTAACATGACGTATTAGCATCACTTGATAAGTCCTTGGTAAAGCTACATATAGGATATCCCTGTTTATTCTGTTCACTTACACAAGCTGATACAAAGAAACATGAACACATTTAGGCATATTATGCCAGATGAATTACTGAGGCCCAACATTTGTGTTAACAGTATAAGACTCAATAAATTAAAACTGTTCTGTATCTACTATAAACCATGTTATGGTAATTTAATTTGTGTTTTGAAAAGCTTAGAGAATGACATTCTTAGGCAAACAGATCTTAGGGTCCTAAACTGAACAACAGGTACAGTGGAAAGTGGATTGTGTTTACAAATTGATTACTTCATTACCAACTATTTACATAAACTGCAGTTGTTTTTGTTGCTTTTTTTTTTGTTTTGTTTTTTTTTTTTTCAATTTAGGGTTGTAAGGCTTTAGCATAACCTAAACATACAACTTAGATAATCTACTATCTAATTCTAGAAAGGATTTCAAAATTAGTATTCGTATTTTTTTTTCTTGTGGCCCTCCTGCCTTGGCCATGGACTACTAGAAAAGTGCAACTGTAGGTTCTTAATTAAGGCCCTAAGATCAAGCCTAATTTGCAACTGCACAACATTATATACTGATTCACTTGCAGACAGTTCTTTATAACTGAATGGTCTGGCTGTGCTGTTTTAGAATGGTGTAATTCACAGTGCTAACATAAATGGCATGCACAGTTTGCTTTGCTTACGTTAGTGTCAGAGTTCAGCATTACTGTCAATTAATTTGATGTACAACAGCTTCCAACTACCCACTTCATTAGGTATATCCCTCCATTACTGTCTGAGAACTCTGGGGTTTTCAGGTAGTTGTGTCCAACGAAGAGTACTTAGCCTATATTCTTCATTGCTAATGCACCTTGTATGCATTGATGAAAAGGCTGGATAAAAGTTTTAAAATGCACCACAGAGTATTTAAATCCCAATGCTTTCTGGAACATAGTGACCCATATACTGATAGCCTAATTCAAATAGTACCTCTAACAAGGTATCTTCTCCAGCAAATCTTCTGGCCTGTTTGGAAAGTATAACAAAGAGCAACACTAGGGGAAATGTTAGTATTATTAGAAACGTTAACTCTAATCAAATTGTATTAAAGTACGCATAACTACACAAATCAAGCTAAATGCAGTTTTTAAAAATGTTAGCAGTAACTTGTGATGTTACAGGTATATTTGACAAATTTACCAGTTCATTCTGATAAATTGCTTCATAACAAAAATGTTATATTTTTGCTGTACTCTTCACCATTGTCATCATCAACTTAAGAACCATGATCAAGCACCAAGGGCCAGATTCAATAAAGCCTACACTAATTGTACACAATATGTATTCAAGAACATTCTTGTCACTTTGTTGTGCTTTCTAGTCACTCAGAAAGATATAGTATACATGTGGTCTACACTTTGTGGTAACCTTTATGAATTGCTGTCAATATTTAAAGTTATTAAAGAATATCAGTAGGAAAACTAAAATTAGGAGGAAGAAGGTGTGAGTTATGTCTGTGTTGTCTGTTCACAGAGATCGGTGTACACTTAGTGTAGGTGTTATTGAATCCTGGGGCAACTTTATTAAGGGTACCTTGACAGAAATAAAGTTTGGGAACCACCAGTATACAAAGTATTCATGAGCAACTCCCTGAAGCAACACCTTAGAATGATGTAAAACACAAGCTTCCTTAAACATAGAGTCTGGCAATACTAAAAAAGGAAATACACATTTATGACCTCCACAAGTCGGAAGCAAACAGATAAGTGTACTTCTTGTTTAAGTTAAATGTGGGTCAAGTGTAGAACAGCTTTATTGTCTAAGGATTTAACATATAGACTTAGCTTATAATCCTTGTAATCATCATACATTAAGACTACACTAGTAACACACAAGGCATCTCAAAGCTATTATATAAATATACCATGCTTTAGGGGGAGGGTGGGAAACACACTGCTCAAATTATATTAAAACATTAATATACATATCTGGCTGCTAGTAATCATTATACTAAGCCAATTTCACCATATAGGGGAACACAGTTCCTAGTAATAATAAAAACTAAAAATATAGGTTTTTACTCGTTCACTTAAAAAATGATAATTTCACCATGGAATAATAGCAATATATCATAACTGGGATAAAGTTATGTTGTACTTACGTTGTCCTGGTTTGTTTTGCTAATTGGACTGCACCTTTAAGATCAAACCCATATTTATCCTTTGCTGGTACGTTTTGCCACTTGGACTATACCATTATCAGATCCAACCTAAAGTGAGTAAATTCTAGCATAACATGCAACCAGACATGGTATGTTGCTCAGTCCTACAGGAAGTACATGTTTAATATTCTAAAAACTGAAACACTGACTGGACATATAATGCAGTGTAACCATAGTAAGTCTAATGCTGCTCCTCATAAATGATCTCAATGGTTGCATATAAATACATTTTGGCACAGCTACTGAAATAAGAAAAATTATGGCCACCATTTTCTCCACTTCACGAAAAAAAAAAACAAAGAAAAATATTTAAAAATGTATCTAATCCATGTTTTTATTAAAAAGCAGGAGGGAGTTAATAGATAGAAAGAAATCATGTTATTTCAAATGTAGAGAAGCTGGAAAGATGGGCAGAACAGCATCTATAAGCCAATACATGTAGGCAATCACTCTGCTCTTAAATTCTTGCTATAGCAAATAAACAAATTACAGTGACAGAGAGAACATAGAAAACTCTATGCTTGCAGAGTGCATTATCTCCAATGAGAAACCATGATAGAAAAATGAATTCCCAAAATACAGTGGTACTAGTTCTAAAGGTATCTGTTTTCTTTTTAAATTATGCCATTGTATAACTGCAACATATCATGTCAATCATGTAAGCAATTCCTAGTTCATCCATGGTAGGGAAACTATGAACCCCAACATGACTCCATGATATATTTCATAAAGAAATGTATGTGGATGTCCCTTCACTGCTGCTAACCATTTACAGAATGTAATTCTTTATTATGCTCAACTATGCTATGTCTACTACTGTTAATTGTTTTTGTGGACTGCATTCAGACTCTCTTGTTCTGACTGCCTCTTTTAAAATGTCCTTTATGGAGTTGGTGATCATGGCCTTTCGGCAGATGCTCTCCATTTTTGAAATGTACTCCCCTCGACCACCAAACTGACTACAAAAACCTTACCTCCAGGTTATTGCTACTGCACCTTATCTCTGATAGAATTACAAACACCTGATTAGCTCACATGGATGCATGCTGTCTTGTTGTTGTGGTAGGTATCCTACCACAATGCAGCACTGCTGTTTAACTCATAAGCATGGTTGTTATATAATATGTTTCAGTATTACAGTCTTTTTGATACCATGCTTTCTTTACTACTTGCTGTTCAGGTTGTTTCTGTATGTTTATCATCTTTTACAATGACATTTCCAGTTTGGGGTACTTGTGCAACTGTGGTCTCTTCATAGGCAGTGGCTTCAAATAGGCATGTCTAATCTAAACTCATATTAATGAAAAATAAAGTAAATAAATGAGCAGTCATCCTACTAAGTGTTCTTTTCAGTGAATGTTTTGTCAAATGTACATTAATTGCTGGCTCTTCAAACTATTAATTCACAGATACATTACTGCCTCTCAGTCACTTTCTTCATTGGATCTAACAAGATGTGCAGCTGTCCCAAACCAAAAGCATTTTTTTATTTCCTGTTGACCATATTTAGCTTTTGTTCTCAAGACAAGCTATTTAATTTTTACTGTCTGCCAATAATATGCAAGAATATCCAGTATGTTTTGTGACTTTTACAATCCTCATATCTGCAAAATGGACAGTTATTTCTCCAAACTTCAAAACACTATGACATGCAGACCTTATCTTAAACTGCAGAGCCATTTTACCCCATGCATCCCACATTATCTCTCTCATGTCACGGTCAAACAGGAATATTAATAGGACCTGCTAGTAACCGCTTTCAGTAAAGACAAAAAATATACTGTAATTATTATACAAACCATGTGTTCTGTTACTGACAGTCCATTACCATGTCATTTGTTATCAGTTCTTATACAAGTATTTACAGTCACACACATACACATATATATTTTTATGAGGTTGAATTGATATATGTTTTTTAACCAAAACAATAAAATAACCAACATGTTAATATTGTTATGCAATTTTAAAAATAATTTTATGAATTTAATAATTGACTTGTCTGTAAGATTGATGATAGGAAGTATATTGTACTGTCACTTGTATATTGTCACTAGTATTTAAAATAACACGGTTTATAGCTTAATGGAATTAATTTACTACTAAGAAGCCAATAGTTCAGAGTGTTGATTGTTTTTACTTGCATATACCTGGAATTTGGCTCTACCTGCTCCGTTCGCCCTTTGCTACACTTGGACTCACTCCGCTCCCCTACCCTTCTCCCATTCCCACCCACCCCCAGGTTCCTGACCTTTATACCTAACTAGCCTTTCCCTTAAGCCTCTCTCTCACACCAACCTTATCTCTATATAGCCGTTCCTCTTCTCACTCTCTTCAGTCTACATCACCATCGACCTTCACTCC
Source organism: Protopterus annectens (assembly GCF_019279795.1). Taxonomy (NCBI): domain Eukaryota; kingdom Metazoa; phylum Chordata; order Ceratodontiformes; family Protopteridae; genus Protopterus; species Protopterus annectens. The sequence goes on along the minus strand of NC_056728.1, from coordinate 424,538,936 downwards.
ACATCACCTCACTCACACAATATCCAAATTGTACTATCTCATCAGGCTAATGCCCCCTACCTAATCCCTCCACTCTAACCATGACCTACATAAAGTACAGTCACACCTAAATCCCTACTCACTCCTGTAAATATACCTACTAAAACTTCACAACAATACAGCAACACTTTGAACAAAATGTGGTCCCTAACCTTTACATTAATAATAAGCCTCACCATCACCTCACACTTAACCTCCTACCACTGCACCAGCAAGTCAAAAATTCAGACTAAATCCCCTACCGGCCCTATCTATTCACAAGATAAACTAGCCTTCTCAGTAATACCTCCTTCTATCTACATCTCACATCTTGGCCCTGCCACATTCAAAGCAACCCACACCAACTAAACAACCACATTTCTTCAAAATATAACACATCTATAATCAAATGCCTAAAAACTATAATCCAAATAGCATCCCAAATCATATGTAGTGGAGATGTGTACCCAAACCCTGGCCCTACAAAAATAACAACCCCCCCCCCCCCGCTACCAGACAAAGAACATTCTAACCTCCCTGAGGAATTCAACAGATCTCCTTCTACTCAACATAAACATAAGGAACATAATGAACAAATTCCCAGAGTCAGAAATTACCCTGGCCCTCTACTCCCCAGACATAGTACTCCTCACAGAGACCTGGCTAAAACCACTAAACAATAATAATGACTTTGTTCCACCTGGTTACAATGTTCTTAGACAAGACAGAATATCCCAAAGAGGGAGAGGCATTGCTCGCCTCTTCAAAAACAACCTGACCATTGAATTGTTAGCCACTGAACAACCCAAGTTCAGTAATGTAGGGACTATGTTCACTAAGCTGAAAATCAACTAAAAAAACACTTACATATAACTTTACCTATATACCCCCAGCAATAACATTAACACAGTAGAATCCATTCTAGACTGGACATCCCAAAAATTTCCCCAAGAAATCATACTAGGTGATGTTAATATCAACTGGCCCTCCTGTAACTCACTCCACCCCACTAATCACATTAACCTACATGGTTTCATTCAACTAATCAAAACAATAACACGGGTAGATAAAGCATCAAAAAAAGGAGTTCATTCTAGATGGGATCCTTACTAACAGACAATCTCAATCCTACTTTTCAGGCTCCCTCCCAGACACTCTCAGTGACCATCTTCCCATATGTATAATTAGACACCAAGTGAATCCATTAAAATCCTCCACCCTTCAACAAATCCGGTATACAAAAAATTTCAAAACCCATGACTTCATATCTGCACTTAATCAATGCAGCTGGAGACCATCTCATCTCTCCTCCTGGAAAGTACCATAGACTACTTCAATAATAGTTTTCTAAACATTCTAAATCATCTTGGCCCTATCATAACTGTCAGAACTAAATCCAGCTATGCCCCCTGGTGGACCAGAATACCCATCTACTACTAAAACAAAAAGATAATGCATGGAACTCGTGGCATCAAAATGGAACTCAAACTAATAGACAGGCATACCAGGGATTAAGGAACAAAGCCAAAAACAAATTAGGACAGGTAAAAGGAACCACTATATAGGCATTCAAACCAAACACAAAAATAACCCACAAAAATTCTGGGCTCCCATTAATAAAATCCTACAACCAGAAAAAAACAGTACTCCATCCCCAAACATTGCCACCACCACCATTAATATTGCCACCCAATTCAGTGAACACTTCACCAAATTCATCCTAGCCCTTACCAATAGTAGTGCTTCCAGTTCACATCCAAAGTTATCTTGTGTACTAACAGACCACAACCTGTTTTCCTTGTAGCCTGTCCCAACTAGCACAATATATAAATACCTAAATAGGCTTAAACCCACAACCCTGCCCACTGACAAATTACCTGTAGAATATCTAAAGATGGCAGCCAAAGCCATCCCTTACCCAGTCTCCATGCTCATTAACTGCTCTTTATCAGAACAATGCATTCCTTCTCTGTGGAAAATGTTGCATATAATACCACTCCATAAAGGCGGTAACTCTGTGGATCTATCTAATTACTGCCCGATTGCCATTCTATCCCCCTTATCTAAAATCCTTGAAAAATGTGTTCCCAAATAATGCACTAATAAATTGCTAACCAACACCCAGCATGTATTCCACCCCAATCACAATACTACCACAGCCCGTATTACCTTTACCAACACAGTAAACCAACATTGAAACAATGGTAATCTAGCATCCACTATATTCCTGGATTTCTCCAAGGCCTTTGATACTGTCGCCCATCCCAAACTCCTTTCTGCTCTCTCTGATCTTAATCTCAGCCACTCCACACTAGCATGGTTTCAAGACTATCTAAACAACTGCCAAAAAGCAGTTAAATAGCAAAACTCCTTATCTCCCCTCCTACCTGTCACCCAAGGGTTCCCCTAAGGATCCAAACTCGGACCTCTTCTTTTCAACATATTCACCAACCAACTCCACAAAGCTACCTGGCACACCACTATAGCCCAGTACACTGATGACTCTACTCTAATCTGCTCTGCCCCATCACTCCCTCAACTCTAGGAATTGACACAACAATCCTTTACCACTGTTGAAACCTGGTTATTTACCTGTCAACTAATATTTAACCCCAATAAAACACAGCTAATGATATTCTATTCCACTAGAGCCTTAGACCCCATATCACCATTCACAATTTTCTCAGCTAATAACACCCCTATCACACCTGTCCAACACACTAAACCTCTAGGGGTTATCATAGATCACAACATGAAATTTGATATGCACATTGCACAGACAGTTAAGAAAGTCCATAAAAAACTCGGAACCCTATATAGATGTAAAAAGTATGTAACCAGTAGTAGTAATGCTACCATCACAAGAACCTACCTACTATCCATACTCCTCTATGCCTCCCCCATACTCAACAACCTAAACAAAGCAGACTTAAACTAAACACCTGCTACAATAAAATGTCTAGGTTTGTTACTGACTTACCCTTCAGGACACATCACTGCATAGCAATCAAACAACTATCCTGGCTAGAATTACCCAACCTGCTCATATATAACCAGCTTACAATAGCCCACCAAATTTTATATTATCCTGATAGATTTCCTGCTCTTCAAGGTCTACTTAATATCTACTCTAACAAATGCCTATTAAGATCCACCAATAAAGACTGTCTGGCATAGGCAAAAGCAACAATAGCTCTGGGGACTCCTTGTTTTCCATTTCTGTTGCAAAAGCATGGAATACCATCCCCATAGATATTAGGACCACTGAAAACAAAAATAATTTCAAAACACTCCTCTGGTCATATTTATATAGTTCATGGTTATGTAGTTGTTCTGAATCTGGGTAGCTTCATTTAATTAGATTGTATCATACCTTAACCTTCTATGAAAGCTTGCAACAACTTCTTTCTTTACTCTTAATCAATGTGTGTTTACTGTACCATCCAGTGATGAATGTAACGAAATGACCGAACAAAATGTCCTTTCAACTGTATTGTTTATTGTAACACACTGTGTTCCTTACAGTATGTTTACTTTTTGCTCTTTTCTTGGCCTTGAAACTGTACTTTATTAATTTTTGACTGTGTACTCTATTTTATTAAAATGTGTATTATATTTAATATATTTGCTATACTAATCTTTGTGGAGCTTTCCTCCCCAGGCCTCTGCTTAAAATGTGATTCATGCCCAGTCAAACTTTCCCGGTAAGCAAATGTAAAATAAATAACAATAAATAATTATTGTTAATGAACTTTAGATTATTTGGGGTAGATGGTTGTTGTCATCTCAATCTCTAGGGGTTGATTTGTATATGTTTCAGAGCTCCAACACTGATTATTATTGTGGCTCTCTTCCTGCAAGAGGACTAGTGACTGTATTTATTTATTCATTTATTTTTATTATACATTTGTTGACCGGGATAGTCTGACTGGATATATGTCCATTTTCAGCGGAGGCCTGGGGAGAAAAGCTCCAAGATCATAAAACACATAGAACAATTAGTAAATACTAGTTTCATATAGGTTACAGACATAGCAAATATCAGTATTTTATACATATAGTACATTCTTATTACAATCAGGTTTAAGACACATTGAGCAGTAGTTTATACAATTGACCCTTCCTGGAATGGTGTGGGTAGATAAAGTAAAAACCGTTGTAGGTAAGGCTAGGTAATAGAGAGGACACTAGTCGGGATTAGTGCAAGGACATAACCAGTGTGTTTTGAAGTATTTCTTAAGAGTTTGTTTTTGAATAGGGTCAGTGAGGGTTCCAGAGTGAAGTCAGCTGGGAGCAGGTTCCATGTCTTTCCAACAAAGTTGGCAAACAGAGAGTCCCCTGCTAAGTAGTTGGATTTAAAAGTTTGAACCAGGAGTCTAGTGGATGAGCAGAATGGCAGGTTGTTACTGTAGGGGCTGATAATATTTTTTAGTGCAGGTGTATTTTCCAGTCGGTAAAGGACTTTATGCGCCACTATGAGCTGGTTGAATTGTAGTAGGCTAGGCAGTTCAAGCCACCCTTGGAGATTTATTTTGTGGCAGTGGTGCGACCGGTGGACTGTGCCAGTAGCAAATCTGGCAATGTGGTTATAGCAGGATAATAGTTTATTAAGATCTGTTTTGTTCAAGTTGGAGAATAAAAGTGAGGCATAGAGAAGCTAAGCACTTGCTCCTACAGTACTTATCACCTCGATACAGCACTCTTGTTATAGAAAGTACCCCAAAAAAAGCAAACCCCATTTCTCGGTAACCCACATCCCCAAAACCTTTTTTTAAGTTTTTCTGTCTATTCCTTCTAGCATGTCGAGGGATCAGTTGCTAATATCCTCTCCTGCTCAGCTGGTGAACCTGGGAGTATTCAGGCAATGTTACAATTGCCTTATGTACACAGACAACCCTCTCCTCCTCCCACAAAACACAAATACATGCGAGAGATGCAACTATACGGCCAAACTGGAGGCTGAGCTCTCTCAACATAGGACTGGCAAGACCAGACAGGAGGAGAAGGTAACCACACACACTATAGACCCAGTCTCACATAATACCATCACAACCTCAAATCATACACAAAAAACACACAAAGACATACTCGGAGGCTCTGATCAAAAATCTACCAAAACAGCAGAGGCCACCAAAGCAAACACCCAAACAACTACCACCTCAGAACACAACACCTGCATCACATAGACCACACAGTCAGAGTGTCAAGCAGTCACAGCCCTTAAGGCCAAACACTATGCCAGACACACTAGTCATTGGTGACTCCATAGTCAGACACACTGATGTCCCGCTCACCAGACTGAGTAAGGAGAGGGTCACAGTAAGCTGCCTGTCGGGTGCTAGAATCCGCCACATAACGCATGCACTCAGGTCTCTCAACAGCAGGTACAAGTACAACTCAATCATTGTCCACGCTGGTGTAAACAACCTGAGACATACCTCCCTGGACTACATGAAAAGAGACATAGAGGAGCTCTCTGATTATGTAGCCCAGGCAGGTATGACCCTGACCTTGAGCAGTATCCTACCTTCACCAAGAATGATGCCACAATACAGAGATAAGATGATCAGTTTTAACAATTGGCTTAAACTCTGGTGTCATTCAAAGGGGATCCAATGTCTGTCTGCCTGGGATGACATGCTGGACAAGCCACGCTGCTTCGCAAGGGACGGCTTGCACTTGTCACCCCTAGGATTCTGGATTTTGGCAAAGGCTCTTGCCACCCCCATAGTGCCTTTTTTAGGCAAGGCTCAAATTCTAAACCTACCACCCTAGAACAAAACAAAGAAAAAAAACTAAGGGTAATGCTGCTCAATGCCAGGAGTCTCAACCTCAAGATGCATGCACTCGAGGCCCTTCTCAGTATGGAGAACATCGATGTCTGTGCTGTGACAGAAACCTGGTTCAAGGCTCCTGAGAGCACCCCAGCACTATCAGGTTTTACCTCATATCATGCATTCCGGCCACAAAACCCGGACAATACCAAGAAAGGAGGAGGGGTATCCATATTCATCAAGGACACCCACACCTCAAGATTGGTGGCATCGCACGATGCATCGGAAACCATCCAGGTGCAATTAACCATAGACAAGACTGCTATGCAAATTGTAGCATGTTACAGGCCACCCTCGCAAACTCAGGAACCTCACATGGCCTTCCTGAAAACACTGGAGGGATAAATGTATCTCCGAACACCATCATACTAGGTGACTTCAACTACCCTAATATAGACTGGGAACACTACTCAAGCCCAAACACTCTAGCCCAAAAGTTCCTGGAATTCATAAACTCAAATGCCATGGAACAACTAGTCACCATCCCCACAAGAGGAGAGAACATACTTGATCTCATCATCACGAACATGGGAGCACAATGTTCAACGCCAGAAGTATACCCCTCACTGGTGAAATCTGATCACAAACTAATCTCGCTGGAGGCATCCGCCCCCACCCGAAATGAAAAAGACCACAGTAAAGAACTTCTCGGAAGCTGACTTCACACTTCTAAAGACTAGTGTGGTCTCCTTTAAGGCCCCTGAGCCGGCGGTTAACATTACTCAAACCGCTGAATCACTTACAAATGCCTTCTACCAGCACCTGCAGGGCTGCATGGATCAGGCAATCCCAAGCAAAACAAAGACTCTTTGTACCAAAGGCAAGCGTCCAGTCTGGTGGACCCCAGCCATAAACAAACTCTACAATAAAAGGAGAAAGCTACTACAAGATAGAGCAAAATCCTTAAAAGGTAAGACACCACTGATCACTATAAGTAAAAAGCTAAGAGCTCTCATAAAATCATCCAAAGCTAATTTTGAGAAAAAAATAGCTAAGGACTTTAAAGACAACCATAAAGCATTCTTTAGCTATGTCAGAAACCTAGGAGGAAACTCCCAGATATGCTCAGAATTAGTTCAAAATGATGTGAAGATTACTGATCCTACAGACATTGCCAACATACTGGCTGACAGGTTCAGTGCAAACTTCTCCCCACCCTCCCCGCCTAAAGAAGAGATATCTATACCAAATGATTATAGCCCCCCAAACATCTCCAACGCTCAGGTGAGAACTGCTCTCTCCAAGGCAAAGAACACAGCATCCATGGGACCTGATGGTGTCCCCGGCTGTGTGCTCCATGAACTCAATGAGGAATTAAACCCACAGTTAGGACAGCTGTTTAATCTTAGTCTCACCTCCGGATACGCACCCAGGAGTGGCGACAGCGACTGTGGTCCCACTCCACAAAGGCGGTGCCTCCACCGACCCTGGAAATTACCGTCCCATTAGCTTGACAAGCCTGATCTGCAAAGCCATGGAAAGGATCATAATGGATCTCATAAATAAAGACATAGGGAATTTGCAGACTTTGGATCCAACCCAGTTTGGCTTTGTCAAAGGCAGATCATGCCTTTTAAAATTGGTTGACTTTTTTGAAACAGTCACCAAGGCCATTGACGAGGGAAAGGCAGTCCATACAGCCTACCTAGACCTGGCGAAGGCTTTCGATACAATACCCCATTCGGGTATCATTGAAAAACTCATCAACTTAAATGTAAACCCATACATTACAAGATGGGTTGCAGACTGGCTGAGTGACAGAACCCACAGGGTCAGAGTTGCTGGCGCCATGTCAGACTCTAAGCCTGTCACAAGTGGTGTCCCACAGGGCTCAGTCCTGGGCCCACTCTTGTTTGGCATCTACTTTTCTGAAGTACAAGCAAACACAGGAGGGTTATGGCTGACAAAGTTCGCAGATGACTGCAAACTGGGCCGTGGTTGAGAACACATCCGACACAGATATCCTTCAGAAGGGTCTCACAGAAATGGATAACTGGTGCCAGAGCCATGGCCTCAAGTTAAATGCCAAGAAATGCATAGTCATACCCTTCGGGAAAAATAAGGTTACCCCTAGCTACCATATAGGTGGCAATCCCCTGAACACAGAAGAAGTTATTAGGGACCTGGGAACCCAGGTTGACAGTAGCCTTTCATTCGACACTCATATTGCTAAAGTAGTTAGGAAGACCTTCTACATTGCCCACCTTATCATGAAGGGATTCACATCTAGATCAAGGGAAGTCATAGTCTCCCTATACTCATCACTCATCAGACCAATGATCGAGTACAATGCCCCATTCGGAATGTATCTGACCCGACACTTGCAGCAGCTGGAGAGGCCACAAAAGTTCCTCACCAAAAGGATAAAGGGTCTCAAAATCTGTCTTATGCTGCACGACTGAAAGAACTCCAGTTATATTCAGTTGCGTCGCTTACTCAGAGGTGACCTATGCCTGACATACAAGGCCATGTCAAACCCAGATTTGATGAATATGCTTCATCTCAAAAAATCTAGATCCCTCAGAGCCACAAGGGCGGGTGACTTAAACCTCGACACGGTTATTAATAGGACGTGCTGGAGGGATAGATTCATCACCCAAAGACTCCCTATGCTGTGGAACAAAATCCCGGTTTATGTGAGGCAGAGCACCTCGCTGGCCTTGTTCAAGAGGAATCTTGACCAATGGATGAGAGATCGCAGATACACCCCAGGGGTTACCTCAGTGTCACTGCTCGACAGAGGCACAGCTAAATAATGGGCATAGTTTCTCCAAACTAAGGGGTGGCGTAAGCCACAAAACTATGGCTAGGCTTATAAATGCCCTCGGGCAGATAGCCTAGTATGAACCTATGAACTTATGAACCTATAAGAGTTGATAGTAGATGGGATCGGGCAATTGCAGTTCTAGCAGGTGGGGTAAGGAAAGATTTGATTCTGTAAAGACAGATGAGTTTTTTATTGATAGTTTTGATAGTTTATTGATGTGCATATCAAATTTAAGGTATCGACTATGACACCCAATAGTTTAGTTTGGGCATCTGAAGAAATAATAGTGCCGTTGTTAGCTGCTATGTTGAAGAGTGGAGGGGGGGTCCTGCATGTGAGGGAGAATGGAAGCAGCTTAGTTTTGTTGGAGTTTAGGATCAGACGTTGGTTGGAGAGCCATTTTCCACTGCAGCAGGAGCTTTAAACAAGTAACAGGAAATGATGTAGAACGTTTTTCTAAATGTTTCTATAAATGACAGCATGGATTTTTGTATATAACTGTGTTATGTATAATGATCATTCTGAAGAAGCCTTTTTATAAGGCAAAAGCACTAAATCAAATACATGATCAAATTGTGGTATTTTTCACTTTGGGGTTCACGTTTGTGGCATTATTTCTTGCATGATGACTGGTGTCTTTTGGATTTACCATCTTTGGAGGTATGTTATTTTGGTTATGTCTGAAAGCCTGACGGGCAGCTCTTCTCAGGTCCAGCATCTCATAAGTACAGAAGTATAGATGGTGATCAGGGCAGATGTATTGTTAAACACTGGCAGGGCTTCTTAAAGAATGCTTCTACAGCAGAGCAAGATTTTTGTTATGTCAGGCTGTTCTCAGCTGTGAATGTCAAGAAATCCTGAAATGGCCTTAGTCACACTGCCACCCGTACTCCAAAAGGCATGAAAAGCTTGCCTATCCTACTAAACTGTTACAGTTTTATCATCAAAGCACTCACCATTTGTCCAGTGGTGGCTGGTGACTTCAAATCAAAGGAGACAGCTGAATGGGTGGGGGTCAATGGGAATGGGGTGTGGCCAACTAGAAAGGGGAGGAGCTATGTTCAAAACTTTAATTAAATAAACTGCCCTGGGTGCCAAACCATCATTATGAGACTCCAATCAAGACAAAATGAAGTGTAGAAGAAAAAAAAATATTTCAATGCATTGGCTGCATGACAGCTTACTTAATATCTAGATGGAAACAAAAAAGGTTGTGAGGCATGAAAAATAAATTACTTTTTAAATACATTACTGGAATGACAGTCAAAAATCAAGTATAAGAAAAACAAGCAGCGCTCAACTCAAACCACTTCTCCTTGTACTGCAGTTCTAATTATAATTTATATTCAGCTTTATAAAAGTACAAAGTAACATGCTGAAAGTAGCAATCTCTGTGATACCCCCAGTTGTAAAAATGTTTCTTATCCAAAAAAGACCTGCTGCCTGACAACAACTATCTACATGTTTCATAGGGAAAACATGATCAAAGTAAAAAATGAAAAGCAAACAAGAAACAAGCTCAAGATACATTGCTTAAAGGATTACTGCACAGGTTATGGACCACGCATGATAGATTGGCATTCTGTTTAGTTTACAGTTAAAGCCTGCAAGGATGACTGCAAGACTCCAACAAATGTAATGAGCATCTTAAAATAATGTAATCCTGTCCTTAATTACAAATACTGTCATATGCATTTCAATTCCCAAGGCTTATACGTTATCTAGTTATGTAAGTATTCTCTGCATGGTGACAACAGAAGGGCTTTCAATGTTGGCAATTCTTTAACAGTATGCTTATTAAAGCTGACTTGCATATTACAATCTCAGACAAGCTTACCTGATGGTCATTAAAGCATTGCTACTGAAACACAGAGCAACAGGCATTTTCCGAATAATAATAAGCATAAATCAACCGTATAAAAATATGACAGAAACAAGAACATTCTGCAAAATCAAGGACAGATAAAAAGCCACTGTAGTACTTGTGTCTACCTTGGATGGGGGGATAGTCTGCACACTTACACTTCATAACTGCTCCTTGCCTTGATTGGACACATCCAGAGTCACTACATGGAGGAGTGGGGTGCAACAAGTATGTCACAATTTGAAATGTCTCTGGCTGACTGTGATGGCCCTGACACATTTGTCATACCTCTCAACCTCAGAGCAAGAAACCTGGACAAAGCCATACACAGAAGTGGGACAAAGGCCCAAAAATAAGGACAATTTTTAAATATTGCTCTTATAAACTTAGAAAGATAATAGAATAGTAGGTCTTGCATTAGTATGAATTTTCTGTAGGGTATGAAATCGGAAACTCAAGCGTCTGTCATTATTTTCTAACTTCAGTCTTTAATGATTTGCACTAATTTGCCAGAAAACCACAATGTTATGATAAATGGACCAAAAATGTGATGCAAAAATATAAAATAGCCACACAATACAGCTGGGAACCTGTCAAAGAAGGGACACTTTTTTATTATTAGTACTGCTAACTTGAGCAGCTGACAAAATAAAATAATCTATATGCATTTCTGAAATAAAAGTAATCTATAACTCTGATTATTACAGTTATTTATTAATTGTAAACCCTTCACGTTTTCTTCCAAAATTGCCATTTTGCGGAGGGATTATTAGGGGAAGAGCAACATTTTGAGCCAAAATCGGGGACAGTTGAGAGGTTTGGATATGCCTAATTCTAAAAAGCAATTTATTTGCATGTACCTCTCAACCTGGGGAACATACAAAAGTACTATAAATTGCTCTTGCATAAACTGAGACAGTTGATACAATAACAGGTTTTGCTTTAGCATGCATTTTTCTGAAGATTATGAAGTCTGAAACTCAATGTCTGTCATTGCTTAGAGACTTAACTCCTAAATGATTTACCAGAAAAACACAACTTTTATGAAGACCAAACCAAAGATAAGCAAAAATCTATTCATTCTGTGAAAATCTGGAAAGTAGAGAGGTATAGTTCAGCCAGGGCTGTCTTTGAGTTTGCCACCCTTCCCCCTCACAAAATCATGGTCAAATGGAGCCTCCCTCTGCAGCCATACCAATGTCCCATTACTTGGCTATTTCACCCCATTTACCATAAACACTAATGTGCATACTGCTTTACTTCTACAATGATTTGGACTTCATTTGAAAGTTTTACTTTGCATTTTACAGTACAAACACCAAGACATTTGCTAAACAAAGCAATGCAGTCTCACAATGAAAACAGACTTAGCATTAAAACTTCTCTGCCCTTGAAACTCACAATCATTAAAACATCATTGAAACCCACATTCAAAGAAAATATATTTGGCTAGTGGCAGATAAAGATTAACTTTGGGCTATTTTCAAATGATAGCTCCATGGGACCAGATGGTGTCCCAGGCTGTGTCATACGCGAGCTCCAAAATGAAGTAACCCCGCATCGTAATACCCTGTTCAGTCTCAGCCTCTCCACAGGAGATGTGCCCAGAAAATGGTGCACGGCAACAGTGGTCCCGCTACACAAGGGTGGGGCCACAACTGACCCTGGGAACTATCGACCAATAAACCTGACCAGTCTGATCTGTAAGACTATGGAGCGAATCATTATGGAACTTATAAATGGAGAGATTAGGAACCTCCAGTCGTTGGACCCCACACAGTTCGGCCTTGTCAAGGGCAGATCATGTTTCCTGAACCTGGTGGATTTCTTTGAGACAGTTACTCAGGCTATAGATAAGGGAAAAGAGGTACACACGGCTTACCTTGACCTTGCTAAAGCATTTGACACCATTCCCCATTCGGGTATTATTGATAAGCTCACCAGCCTGGGCATAAACCCTTACGGCACAAGATGGATCGCAAACTGGCTCTCAGACAGATCCCATAAAGTAAGAGTAGCGGGATCTATGTCTGAATCAAGACCAGTAATGAGTGGTTGCCTCAGGGCTCTGTCCTGGGGCCCCTCCTGTTTGGCATATACTTCTCAGAAGTACAGGCAAGCACAGAAGGGCTGTGGCTGACTACGTTTGCAGACGACTGCAAACTGGGTGCTATAACAGAGTCTCCGGCCGACATGGAGATCCTCCAGAAGGGCCTAAATGAGACTGATGCATTGTTTCAAAGCCATGGTCTCAAGCTAAATGCAAAAAAATGCATAGTAATCCCTTTTTGAAAAAACAGGGTACCCGCAAACTACAACATAGGAGGTAATCCCCTGAAATCTGAAGACGAAATAAGGGATCTAGGGACCCAAGTAGATAGCCAGCTTTCCTTTGATAACCATGTTGCCAAAGTGGTTAGAAAATCCTTTGATGTGACCCATCTGATCATGAAAGGGTTCACATCAAGATCTAAGGATGTAATGGTGCCCCTCTACTCTTCCCTCATCAGACCCATTATTGAGTACAATGCACCAGTTGGAATGTACCTGGCTAGACATCCCCAGAAGCTGGAGAGACCACAGAGGTACCTAACCAAAAGAATTACTGGCCTCAAACAGTTACCCTATGCAGCACGATTGAAAAAGATAAGACTTTTCTCTGTTGCATACTGCTTTCTCAGAGGCGATCTCTGTCTAACATACAGAGCCATGTCCAACCCAGAATTGTTGAACATGCTCCATCTTAGCAAAACCAAATCTACACGAGCTACATGCTCTTGGGATATAAACCTCAACACAACAATGAATAGAACATGCTGGAGGGATAGATTCCCTTCGCAGAGACTTCCCTTACTATGGAACAGGGTTCCGATCTACATAAGACAGAGTCCCTCACTATCACCCTTCAAGAGGAACCTTGATGAGTGGATGGGTAACAGAAAGCTCACACTGGGGATCACACCAACAGCACTACTAGATAGGGGCCAAGGGTACTAGCTGCTAGTACAAGGGTCTAGGGAACTACTAAAGTGGCGGTGAATACCGCACAACGTGGCTGGGCTAATATATGCCTTCGGGCAGATAGCTCAGTACCAACCTATGAACCTATAGGCCCCTTGCACACAAAACATACATGTGTTCTGTGATACACCTTCCTGATTGTATTAAATTATATTCCTTGTATAATACAGTACAGTTGTTAAAGGGTGTTTTAAATTTATTGTTCTGAACACTTTCCAGTAAACAATGAAACAAAATGCGTGCACCAATAATGACAAAACTCCCCAGCTGAGAACATTTCCATAATAAAAGTCTACTCAAACTTCTACAATCCACCAGTATCAGTAAATATGCACAATCTCTGCAGAAGTAAAAGTCATCCAAATAATTCCACGTTAAAAAGATCTGTAACTAATGAGGAGGTTGCTACTAGCAAACAACTTTATATTTCATTGTTTCATCTACAAATAAAGTGCCTGTTGCCTTTAAGGAATAAATTGCCTATATTACATTAAAAATAAGCTAGTAATATTGCAATAGAGAATGGATGGCAAATAATGGGCAGGTTCATAGTTACTAGGTATTTTTGCCAAAGAGGACATTATCAAGATGGCAGCATCCATCCTGTTTACAACAGTAAAATATCAGCAATGCATCTATATACTGTGGGAGTGGAACCCACAGCCTTCTGCATCAAATGCAAGTACACTACCTGTTGTGCTATTAACAATGCAAGCAGACTCAGCATAAGCAGTACTAAACTTCTCTTCCACTGCACCTCTCAGCTCCTTGTAAAATCTACTCAACACTCAGCTGTATCTCTCAACTTTGCAGCACAAGAAATCTGGAAAAAGCCAAAATGTATTGGGGAGGGACAAAAGCTCAAAAACCAAGGACACATTTTAAACATTGCTTGTATAATCTTGGAAAGTTGCTACAATAAAATGCTGTGTTACCACCATACATTTTACTGCCAAGTCTTGGACCCAGGACTCTGGGCAAATCAGTCAGAGCAACATACCACTATGCCAAATCAGCTGTTTTGTGAAAGAGAGGAAGACTGAAACTTAGATGGTTACCATTTAGTGAATTCAGTTCTCACCATAGCTGTCAACCTCTTAGCATAAAACACCTGGACAAAACCAGTAATGGGGGAATACAGCCCTCAAACATATTCAGTGAATTCAGTTCTCACCATAGCTTTCAACTTTAGCACAAAAAACCTGGACAAAGCCAATAATGGGCAAATATTCATCTTAGAAACTTAGAAAATTGATAGAAAAAAAGGTTTTGTGTTACTTTGTACATTCTGAAGAATATGAAGTCTGAAATTCAAATGCCTGTCAATTTTATTTATTTAACATTTGTTAACCAGGAAAGTCTGACTTGGAACAAAAGCCAATTTTCAGCAGAGGCCCAGGGAGAAATACTGCAGACACATGTTGTTGTAACATGGGAGGACACCTCAGCAAACCCACACAAACACAGGGAGGACATACAGACTCCACACAGAAGGCACCCCCACCAAGAATCAAACCAGAGAACCTCTAGCTGTGAGGCAACAATGCTACCACTGCACCATCAACTATTTAAGGAATTAAACATTCAGAAACCACATCTTTTATGATGAACAGAACAGAACAAAATATGAGGCAAAAATATGCAAAAGTTTCACAAATGGTGGTGGGTAGGGAATTCAGGCTCTTGTTACCTGCACCCAAGGTACAGGGTTCAAGCCTGGTATTCTCTAACCACCACCAGCAGGTATCCTGAGTTCTCTCTAGCTAACCAGTATAAATCAACTGAGAACAGAACAAAATATGAGGCAAAAAAATCTGCAAAAGTTTCACAAATGGTGGTGGGTAGGGAATTCAGGCTCTTGTTACCTGCACCCAAGGTACAGGGTTCAAGCCTGGTATTCTCTAACCACCACCAGCAGGTATCCTGAGTTCTCTCTAGCTAACCAGTATAAATCAACTGAGAACAGAACAAAATATGAGGCAAAAATCTGCACAAGTTTCACAAATGGTGGTGGGTAGGGAATTCAGGCTCTTGTTTTTTTTGCTTTTGTGCTTTTTTAAAGATGGACTACAAGTCAACTCTATACCCTATAACCCACCTAAAGAAAACCATGCTGAAGTCCTTATTTCCAAATTACAGCTCAACTCTAGTAAATCCTTATATATCTTTTGTATCTATCTACCTCCCGGAAACAATATCAGCATTCTAGAGGATATTCTGAGCTGGATCTCGACATCCTTCCCACAAGAAACAATTATCCTAGGAGACTTTAACATAGATTGGAAGAACATAAATACTGAACACCCTACCTCTCACATTAACCTTCAAGGCTTCTCTCAGACCATTACCTCCCCAACAAGAATAAACAAACCAAACAAAAAAGAGAGCATTTTGGATTGGATCCTTATTAATAACTACCACCAAAATTATACAGTTGGTATCCTCCCTGACGATGTAAGTGACCATTCCTTGACTTATATAATCAGGCAAAAGTTTAATACCTCTCACCTAACCTCATATAAGACTATACGGTCCAACAAGCAATTTAACCAACACCTTTTCTAGTGTGAACTCAGTGCCTGTTTTTGGTCTCAATTAAAAACCCTCCCACTTGAGCAGGCTGTCGAATATTTCAACTCTAAGTTCTTAGAAATCCTAGACCACCACACTCCTAAACGTACTATCAACCACACTCCTAAACGTACTATCAGAACTAGGTCCAAACCTGCCCCCTGGCTTACAAATGAAACCAAGAAAAAAATCCTCCTCAGAAATAAAGCCTGGTCTAAGTGGCGAACTACCAAAAGTACATCAGATCAACAAAGATTTAGACATATGAGAAACCTGACAAAAAAAAGATATTATCTCAGACAAAAAAAAACTTCTACTGTAAAATGCAGCAAACTAACCAAAACAACCCTCAAAAATTCTGGGCTAGTATCAATAAACTCCTCTATCCAGGTCACTCGGGAACGCCAACCCCAACAGGTGCAACACATGAGACTCCTATCCAAACTGCCAATGCTTTCAATTCCTTCTTCACAGAGGCTATCCAATCTCTACCCAGTCAACTAGCTCCTGATAGAGCCAGTCTTCTTAACTCTTCTCCGTGCTCTCTTCCTACCTTCCAATTTCTACCCACCTCTACAAATTATATCTATAAACTCATTCTAAAACTCAAACCTTGTACTCCTTCTGCTGACCAGATCCCAGCCGAATACCTGCAAAAAGCAGCTAAAGAAGTAGCTTACCCGTTACCCACCCTGATTAATAGAACTACTAATGAAGGAATCATCCCTGACATATGGAAAATCTCACACATTATCCCCTTACACAAAGGTGGCAACTCAAATGAATACTCTAACTATCGACCTATAGCCCTACTATCCCCCTTAGCAAAAATAATGGAAAAATGTATTCACCATCAGCTTCTAAACCATTTAATTCAACATAACATACTTGCTGAAAGCCAACATGGATTTAGGCCATTCCACAGTACTACTACTGCCCTCTTATCTTTTACTGATACCATAAACAAAAACCGCAATAACAATGTTCTCTCTTCCTCTTTATTTATTGATCTCTCAAAAGCATTTGATATGGCAAACCACTCTCTACTTATAAATATTCTGAAATCACTCTCTCTTGATACTTTGACTGTACAATGGTTTACTTCTTACCTCAGCAATAGTGATGTTCTACCTCACATGGATATCTTGAGCAACATGTTATCAATACTCTTATGCAACCACTCTCATGAAATTGTAAACCTTAAGTTTAATCTACCTCATGTGAATATGTTGTCCCTCATTATTGCAAATATTTGTCTTGTAATAAACTGTAAAATGTTTGTATCTACTGCTATGTTAACTTGATTGTAACCTGACAAACATTGTTTTGTATTTGTAACCTTATACATTTTGTTATAATGTATCTGTCTTTGGAGCTTTTCTCCCTGGGCCTCTATTGAAAATTGACATATATCCAGTTGGACTAGCCCAGTCAACAAATGTAAAATAAAATAAAATTAAAATAAAATAAAATAAAATAAATTGTTACCTGCACCCAAGTTACAGGGTTCAAGCCTGGTATTCTCTAACCACCACCAGCAGGTATCCTGAGTTCTCTCTAGCCACCAGTATAAATACACCACACACACACACACACACACACACACACACACACACACACACACACACACACACACACACACACACACACCTTGCTTCACCTGCGTACACACACACCTTGCTTCACCTGCGTACGCACATACCTTGCTTCACCTGCATACACACACACCTTGCTTCACCTGCGTACACACACACCTTGCTTCACCTGCGTACACACACACCTTGCTTCACCTGCGTAGACACACAACATGCTTCACCTGCGTACACACACATCTTGCTTCACCTGCGTACACACACACAGCTTGCTTCACCTGTGTACACACACACAGCTTGCTTCACCTCCATACACACACCTTGCTTCACCTCCATACTCACCCCTTGCTTCACCTCTGTACACACACACACACACCTTGCTTCACCTCCGTACACACACACCTTGCTTCACCTCAGTACACACATCTTGCTTCACCTCTGTACGCATACACACACACCTTGCTTCACCTCCGTACACACACCTTGCTTTACCTCTGTACACACACACACATTGCTTCACCTCTATACACACACACACACACACCTTGCTTCACCCCTGTACACACACACACACCTTTATTCACCTCCATACACACACACCTTGCTTCACCTCTGTACACACACACACCTTGCTTCACCTCCATACAGGCACACCTTGCTTCACCTTCGTACACACACACACACACACACACACACACACACACACACACACACACACACACACACACACACACACACCTTGCTTCACCTCTGTTCCCACACACACAGCTTGCTTCACCTCTGTTCCCACACACACAGCTTGCTTCACCTCTGTTCCCACACACACAGCTTGCTTCACCTCCGAACCCACACACACACCTCTGTACCTGCAATAAAATCCATAGCTTGCTTCACCTCCGCTCCTGCAATAAAATTCACAGCTTGCTTCATCATCCTGAGTCTGTGTTCATGCCAGAATGCATACTTCTGGTTTCCCGGCTCTTTGTTCCTTCCTGTGAATTCAAGACTGCTGACTCTGCAGTCCGATCCCCTTCCAGTCTATGCGGTTAGCTCTGCATAGATTTCTGGGGAATCAGCAGTCTGCTGCCTTCTTTCTGAATCCTGACTGGTAAGGCAGCAGTCGGGATTCACTTTCTATGTGCAGTTAGGAGAATTTGTAGGACTGTACCATTGTGGTTCACAGTTGGGAGGCTGCTGTCCTGCAGTCTGATATCATGAGCCGCCATTTGTCATTATTTTTGTCATAGAAACCACCAAAATATGGTTCTAAAACAACAGATACTCCTAATTTTAACACATAATAATAGACACTCTTTCATGAACTTTCTCTGAGATATCCATTTTAAACTAATTAATTGTATCATGCAGTAGAAAACTTGAAGTTCTTTGTTTTTTTTTACTGGCATAAACAAGGAAAGAAGTCAAGGAAACTCTCTAGCAACATTAATAAAGCTTTGCTGCACAGACTGGTTCTTCTGCTTTGGTAGTATCACATTACTAACTAAAAATTAATGCTGATAAAGTGGCAGTCTAGTACACGAAGAGTCATCTGTTGTAATCATTCTTTGTAGTGAAGACTTTAATATCCATGAAGATCCTAAATGTCATCCTTACCCACAGTTCCATAGTCTGTATATCTGTCTGTACATTGTGTTACTTAGTCTACTACATCACCTGGTGGTATAGGGTATATTTCAGGTAAGTGACCTCTGAAACAACTGCTTATGCATCTTATTAAAATGTTGACTAGATGGCAAATGGTATATATCCTGTAAAAGTGCAACTTTGGTGTTAATGTAGCACAAACAGCCTGATAGGATGGAGAGTGAATGGCAGACATCATTCCACATTTTCATTGGTATGGCAGGGACCATCAGTGCATGTCCTTTTAACCTTTGCTTACCCCCAGTTCAGATACAACATTACTGGAACATTGACATTGTAAGAGACACCTGTGTATGAATCTCAGTCTTTGCTGACCTCCATTTCAGACACAAAGTTACTTAGAAACTGCTGTGATCTGCCATGCTAGCAGTACCCCAGATTAGAACATTTGCTTAGTTCTTGGGTTATACCTTATGATGGTTTCTTAAACACAGGGCATTCAGTTATATTAGAAGAGATATTTGAGTACTCTCTTCTCTGCTGAGCTTATATATTGCAGAAGCTAGTGAAAGACAATCTCTACTTTACAATTACTGGGATAATTATTGCCTAAATCACAAATTAATTTGCCTTTGTCTGATGACTTCAGAAATTCCATACTAAGATTACAACTAAAACCCAATATCTTATCCCCGATGGAACCACCACCACGCCACACACACACACACACACACACACACACTGACACACTTTGAGAAAGTGACATTTTCAGCGAAAGTTATTGAAATGCTGATTTGTATCCTTAGCTGTTGATGATTTCTGCAGGTAACAGATCTAGCAATCTGTTCTCTTAAAGTCATGCATAGTATTCATGAATCAACTATAGAATTAGCCAATACAGTATTTCAAAGGATAGGTCTGGATGCTTTTTGTTTGCCCTGAATTTTTTTCCAGAAATATGGTCATTAAAGGGCAAGAAAAAAATGATGGAGTGGCTGTAACTCATAACCTGGACTTTGATCACAACTCAATGCCCAAACGTCCTTCAGCAGTTAGTTACACAAGCAAGACTTACTGGCCCCTCCTCATCCACTCCCCTCTCCCCCCATTGATATTTTAAGTGCCTGATTAGTTAGAAGTGTAAGTATGAGATGGATAATGGCCAGGGAAACAAACCTGAAAGCATATCCAGGCTCCATGCAAAACTCACAATGCAAATTATACCAATACTGCTCACTGTCTGAAGCTGAATTCTCTGTTTCTTTGTAAAATGCAGATTCATTTTGAAAGCTATTACTGATTTTTAAACATTGGCTTTTCACTATGATATGAAGAGTTGTACTGATAAATTGCTCCCACAATACAAAACAGTCCTGGTGTTGAAGCTGCCTAGTCTGGTACCGTATGACAATTTTTACATAATAAATAAGGGCGTCCTGTATCTGTAGTGTCCCCACTGTAGGCTTTCCAGCTTGTAATATAAAAACACTTATATTAGTTTTTACAAATTCAGTCCAACAAACTGAGTCTCATGAGAACTGGGATCTGTGCCACTTCAAGATCCACAGATAAAACATTCCATTCTGAATATTGAAGCAATTTAGGTTGAATGGTGGCGTAAAAGAAAACAAGAAACTACTGAAGTATGTCCTGCATGTAAGCATAACCTGCTGTATGTAAACTACATAAGAAGGCAAGCATTACCTCTGAGATTCAGAATGAACCCATTATGCTCACATAAACTGCTACTGTTATAAAGTGTAATTTACTCAATCGAGTAAAACTGGATTCAAAGACATGTTTAGCTACAATGAAGAAGTACTTATTATTAGCTAATCTGCATGCTTTGAATTGTGTATAATTACTGCAAGTGACAAACAGCAAAGTTTAGGAGTAATTATCACCAGCAACCCATCATTTCATCGGCAATGCTACCCCTTGCACTGAATTACCAACACGTATGCAAACATTCATACACACAAACACACACACATATGCACACACACTTACAGACACACCCACAATCCCCACTCACCCACAGACATTCACAGTACATGACAGTCCTCATTGATTCATGGGTCTATATCACTTTATTGAATGGCTATTCAGAAAATAGCCATTTGTTGAACTCCTATTTATCAAAGCCTTTCTTCACAGAATGGTGAATTCTAACTAAGGGAAATCAGTGGTTGGCCAACCAAGCCACCATAAAAAAAAAAAAAAACATAAAATTTAAAACCTACCAAGGTGTGTGTGTGGGGGGGGCTAGGCCCCCCTCAATTAAATATACTAACTTCAAGATCACACTACAGTGGAAAAAAGGGCAAATTTCAGATGGTGACAACTGCTGATTTGCTATAGTTAAAATTCACCATTCAGTGAAGAGCAGCTTTGATAAATAGGGGTTCAACAAGTGGCTATACATGGAACAGCCATTCAATAAAGTGATATAGACCCTGGGTTCATAGGTTCATATTAGACCGTTGATCCAGTGGACAATTTTTAGCCATGCCAATGACCTCCCACATTTACCAACACATGCACTAATACCAGACCCCAACCTAGTTTTGTCCCCTTTCTGCAAGGCCTTGAGGGGGACACATGGAGGGGGGGGTGTACTTTTTCAAATGCACAAACACACTCACCAATTCACTCATACACAAACACACACACACACACACACACACACACACACACACACACACACACACACACACTCACTCAGGTATAACGCATCTACACTATCAATCCTGTCAACTATCTTCTCCCTGTGACCACCCACACAGATGCACACTCATTCACACACACATGCATAAACATATACATACATGCATACATACGTACATACATACATACATACATACACATAGTCAGCAGACAGCATTCATACCTCTGCAGACATGCGCACACACACACATGCACACACACACACACACACACACACACACACACACACACATACACCCAGTCATCGGACACCATTCATATCCCTGCAGACATGCGTGAGCGCACACACACACACACACACACACACACACACACACACACATTGCCATGCACACACTTACACACACACACACACACACACACACACACACACTCTCTCTCTCACACACACACACACACACACTCTCTCTCTCACACACACACACACACACACACACACACACACACACACACACACACACACACACACACACACACTGCATTGCACATTCATACACTTAGACATACACACACACACACACACACACACACATACACACAGTCATCAGACACCTTTCATACCACTGCAGACACACACGCACACACACACACACACACACACACACACACACACACACACACACACACACACACACACACACACACACATTCACACACACACACCACTACTACTTCGCCACTGAACTTCCTGGCACTTACCTGCAGTGCTGTCTCTCGCCTTGAAAATAATGATGGAACACAGCAGTTTGACTATCTTAATTTATAAAGCAGAACTGTTCTCCGAATCATTCAGCTGCATAGATCCTTTCTCTCAGGCGTTTCCTTTGTAGAACACATGGCTGATTAGCACTAGCTGCTCCATGGAAATGTCTCATTTGTATTTGGCATGGCTATGGAGACGGTCCACCATAGTGATGAAAGTGATCATGGTTAATGTCTGTGGAGAGCCTTTCTCTGGACTGGAAAGGGTAGGATCAAGTGCTTTCAGTTCTTAGAATGACTTTCAACACTTAAGAGAAGGAGCATTTTTTTTTTCAGCGAGCAGAGAGGGGAAGTGGTTACAGTTCTGTGGTGCATGTTACAAACAATTTTCTTGCTAAACCTTTTCCTTCATGTTCATAAAGTGATGAAAAGGTAAATCACTCAAATCACAACAATAATTTAAGAAAGCTGGTGAACAGCCTCATTGTAAAAAATGTGAATTTAAAAAATATGGCAGGTTAACAGGAGGATATGGGGTACAGCATTTGTCTCTGATGTGGACTGAAATTCGAATAACTGACGAATGCTGAGCACCTGACCAAGCTGACTACTCAGTTTCAGTTTCATAAAAGCCTGCTTGTTGTGTACATTTTCAGCAAAATGAAATAGCTGGTATTGTCATGCTGGAAAAACAAATATTCCCAGCCATCTCCCAACTACATTTGTGCAACCTGGGAGTAGAAATATTTAAGAAGAGGAATGAGGCTGTATCCTCCCCTGAGCAAGGTTTTACCTCAATCTGCCATGAACAACTCTAGCTGGAAATTCCATACATTTTTTTGTTAAATTTAGAGTTAAACCAGATGTTTTCACATTTTGCCTATCCCTTTACAACTGGTCAATGTCTTTCCATACCCCATTTGTCTCTTTGGTAGTAAGTGCATACTTTAAAAAACACCCATGTAACAACCTTTTGGTATTAATAAGCATTTTTTTCTTGGTTACTAATCAATCACATTCTGTATCAGTGCTCTGACATCTGCATTCAGTTATAAGAAAATCTATAAAATGAATAGAGCAGTTTTATATTGAAGATAAATTGCAGCACCCACTTCTGAGAGTCAATCACTAAGTACCCTCACTTGAAATCAACAATTCATATGCAGCCAACAGAGTAAAGAAAAGCTAAACTCATCATATGCAGCCAACAGAATAAAGAAAAGCTAAACTCATCATACTAAATTGCAATGATCCATGTTAAAAAGCAAAGTAGCAAGAATCAGATCACCTTACATTCTTAAACGATCACTTGTAGAAAGTCTGGTCTAAGTAAGGGTATATTGGGGAATAAGACAAATTTCCCATAATAGCTTGCTGACATGATTACCAAAGTCTCATCTTTCTGAGCACACTTGATGCTATATACAGGTTTCATCCTCAGGATGGTAATATAATTTTTAACAAACCCCTGACCACTTGTTTATTAAGCAGGTTAGTGGGCTGATCCTTCTCTTATTTCAGGCATAAACCCGTCATAATACAGTACTTATTTATGTTCAAAGTTTAGAGTTGGTGGTCAGCTAACATGTTTTATGATAAAGGTGGAAACAAGAGTGGTCAGAAATGACATCTACAGACATGAGATGAACACAAAACCCACCCCATACCAACCAAAAGTCAGGATTGAAACCTAAATATAAAGCTGTGAGCACAGATCTTAGCCAAGTAAATCACTATGTTGTCCTTTTTATTTCCTCACAGCTGTGCTACTGACAAGCATTATGATCTGCGATGATGGTGAAAGAAGGGCACGGTACTACGACCACAGAGTAAACAGCCCATCAAAGTTTATGCAGGGGACACCTACGAAATCGTAGTGCCACAGTGACTTCTAAGCTTGTACAGCCACTTCTAAACTTGAAGGCTGTAGTTACTGTTCAAAATACGGACTGAAATAATAGAGCAGACCCAAAGCAATGTCATCGAACTGCAGCATATAGCATGTGTTGCACTGATGACGAGGTAGGGGGTTCCATCCATCATATGAGATGTTACACTGAGGTTCTTTACACTAATGATGACACTTTTCTATTGGAGACCCAGAATATAAGTCAAATAATGAGAAAAAAGGCCACTGGAATCCAGAAATCCAGATATCCAAAATATTTCTTTATTATAGAGAACTACTTGGAGTTTTGACTCTATTTCTTTGTGATTAATCCTACTTTTCCTTTGTTATGGTTTTCAGCAGTAAAAAATGGTATTGTTCATTAAAAGAGAATTATATCTTCTTGATAATTTGACAGTTAACCCTTTCCCATAAATCTGATGCATACATTTGTAAGTATGAGTGTGTGTGTGTGTGTGTGTGTGTGTGTGTGTGTGTGTGTGTGTGTGTGTGTGTGTGTGTGTGTGTGTGTGTGTGTGTGTGTGTGAGATGGTATGAGTGATGTGTGTATGTACTGTGTCTGCATATGTGTGTGAGATAGGAGGTTAGATAATAAGGCAGAAAAGTCAGATGGAAGATGGCAAGACAAGAGGATGAGGAATTAAGAATTATATAAAACTTGTATGGTTGACTCCAAATATCAAAAGCAAACAGTCTCCATCTTAATAGACAGATGGATTCTTGAATCATACATGCCTTCATTCAGAAAAAAAGTCATACATTATTCCATTCCAGAAATAAGGAAATTCCACTGAAATAGCCATATACAGAGCCATCTATGTCCTTCACCACTCACTAAAATAGAAGAAAAATGTATCTACAAGCAATTACTTCCTTACCTGAAGATCTAATAGTCACCACTGAACATGGCTAGAAACCAGCACAGAGCACAACCTTTGCCCTACTAGTCTTCCTCAACACTTAAAATAAAGCCAGACATCGCACTAAACTAGTTTCATGCTTATTTCTTGACTTTTCCAAAGCCCTTGACATGGTCTAACACAGCAAACCCCTCCTCCAAATGTCCCTCAGCATGTCACAGAAAATACTCCAATAGGTTAACATCTACCTGACTGACCATCCACTACCAATCTGACAAGTAGCACAATACTCCCTCTCCTTTCCTTTCTATTGACATAGGGGTCCCTCCAAGCTCTATTCTTGGCCACCTCCTATTTAACATATTTATCTGGAGCGCCTTCGGTGCAGAGTCTGCATGTCCTCCCCATGGCTGAGTGAACTTTAAAGACATGCAGGTAGGTGCGTGTGTGCATGTGTGTTCCTTCTTTGAAGGCTGGGTGCTGGGCTGGCAACTCAACACCATAAAAATCCACTACCAATCATAAGCAGACTGGTGATCAGCTGTGGTGACCCCCTAACCGGGAAAATCCGAAAAATATCATCAGTAATCTTTATACCTATTCCCAGCAGGCCTCCCTTATCCAATGTGCTGAAGATTCTCCCCTAATCTGCTCCTCTGACAATCCACACAATCTCCAGATAATAACACAGGAAGCTTTCAATTCAGATAAGCATTAGTTCTCTAAGGCTCATCTACTTCTAAACCCAATAAAACCAGACTACTCCTATTCATCCCCAAAATCACCTACAAATGAAAAAAAAACTTTTCAATCACTTCTCTTAACAACACTTTGATCAAAATAATATCTCATATCCAATTGTTAGAGTCCCAGTTGACAATGTTCTAAACGTTGATCTCCATATTTGTGATAATATAAAAAAACACTGCAGACTAGGAATGTTGCATAGAGTTAAAAAAATGTCATCTCTTCTTCCAGTAATGCAAAAGTGGCCACTACCTACATCTGAACTCCACTTATATATTGAGTTCCCCATCTCACTTATATTCAGTACAATCTAAAAATAAAATTAGAACAATAGAATAAAGCAACAAGACCACATCAATCCCATCACTATTCAGCCCTTTAAGAAGTAAACTGGCTCAAATTCCCCAACCATTTCACATATAGTCATCTACTTGTTACCTGTAATATTATATACAAACCCTTAGCTTGCCCTACTCTTAACACTGTTCTACATAGCTACCAATCCAAAACAACTCTTCCAGGGACAAATAACTGCTCACCATCTACAAACCACTAAAATCAGCTGGACATGCCCTGTACTCACATTTGTATCTAAAATCTTGAATACTATCCAGCACATCTTAGAATGGTACTTAATAAAGATAGTTTTAAATCTTTATTAAAAATAATCCTACCAGAATCCTGACTCTGCTCCTGTTCAACACATGGACAGCCTGCATTGTAATGTACCTACTACACTGTACTCCACCCAAACTCAAGTCTGCCTCTTATGTTCATACCACTCATAGCCAGTATTCTACCCAATGTTTTAATTGTAGGAGTCTCCATTGTGAGACATACATATGTCCCACAAAGCAGGCTGAATAAGGAGAAAATCACTGTAAGTTGTCTACTGGGGGGTAGGACCTGACAAATCTCCCCCACACACTCAAGTCATTAGAACACAATTCCCAGTATAACATAGTTTATGTGGTTATAAATGACCTGAGATATACCTGCCTAGACTTTATGAAAAGAGAAGTTTTGGAGATCTTGGACAATATGTCCAAGGCTGGTATGTGCCAAGCATTGAGCAGCATTCTACCTTCACCAAGGATGATGCCATAGCATGAACAAAAGATGATTGACTTCAATAATTGGCTTAGTTTCTGGCGTCATTCCACTGGAGTACGATATTTGTCAACATAAAAGGATTTGGTCAACAGGCCACATTACTCTGCCAAGGATGGCCTACACCTTTTCCCTCTGGGCTTTCAAATATTGGCTAAAACATTGCCTCTTCATAGTACTTCGTTAGGCAATGCCAGACTGACAAACCTTCCAAAGTAACAAAATTAAACCAAAGGAAATAAAAAGGTGTTACTGTCCAATGCCAGGAACCTAAACATGAAACTCCACTCCCTCCAGGCTCTCCTCACAATGGGGAATGTGAACATCTGTGCAGTTACTGAGACATGGTTTAAAGCCACAGAGAGGATCTCAGCAATTCTTCATATTAAAAATCATTTCTTTGACTCCAGCTAACATTGTTATATTTAGGAACTATTCTAAGGTGAACCTCCTACTGCTAAGTGATAACCTGTCAAAATTTCAAGCCCCTCCTAAACCTGACAGCACAACTGCCTATGCAGAACTGTTGACAGAAACCCTGCACAAGCATGTTAATAAATGCATTGGGAGAGCTGTGCCTATAAGAAATAAGCCACCCTGGTGGAATCCAAACACAAGCAGGGTGTAAAACAAAAGAAAACAAAGTTATAGCAAAGATTAGGAAGTGCAACTCCCAGCACGATAAAAATGCTCTCATCAATATAAACAAACAATTAACAGGGCAAATTAAGTCTACTAAAGCCAAGCTGGAGGTAAAGATAACCTCCCAGCAAAGAACAACAATAAGGCTTTCTTTAGCTATATCCAAAACCTCAAAGACAGCACACAGCAGTGTGCAGAAATGACTACAAATGGAACCACCTACATATAGCCAGAAGATATAGCAAATTTGATGACTGACAAATTCAGATCCAGTTTTACCCCTGCTTCCCCAACCAACCAAAAAAAAATATCATCCAACAGCCCCCCCCCCCCCCCCCCCCCCAGCTATCACTAGGAAGCAGGTCCTACATGCACTCTCTAAGGCCAAAACACTGCATCAGTGATATCACAGGGTGCCTTCTAAACAGCCTGAAACATGATCTATTCAGACCACTGGAGTCACTGTTTAACCATAGCCTCCAGACAGGCTTTCTGTCACATGAATGGAGAACTGCAACAGTCATCCTTCTGCACAAGGATGGGCCATCAATGGATCCTGGGAACTACAGACCCATACATTTGAGAAGTGAGAAGCCATGAAAAGAATTATCATGGAAATAATTAATAATGGCATAGAAAACCTTCAAACACCGGATCCAACCCAGTTTGCAATAAACTACTCAGGCATTGTAAACAAACTCAAGGATATAGGCATAAAACCCTATGTTATGAGCCAAACAGCCATCTGGCTCTCAGATGGGACCCAGGAAGTTAGGATAGATGAGACCATTTCCACAAAGAAGCCAGTCACTAGCAGAGTCTATCAGGGCTGTGATAGGTCCATTCCTTTTTGGCATCTACTTCTTAGATGTCAAGGTCGGTGTCAAGAGCCTCTGGCTGACCAAATTTGCAGATGATTGCAAACTAGAAGCAGTCATAGAATCTCCCCAAGACAATAACATCCTACAGGAAGGATTAAATCAGACAATGACTGGTGTCAAAGTTATTGCTTACAATTCAATGCCAAGAAATGCATAATAGCAACCTTTGGGTAGATAGCTACCTTAGGAAATTACCTCAATGATGACACACCCTTAAGAGTGTCCATGTAGATAGCAACCTGGCTTTCGACTAGTATGGCCTCTAGGTCACAGGAAGTCATCATTTCACTGTATTCATTCCTCGTTAGGCCCATCATTGAGTACAATGCCCCCTTCAGTGTGTACCTGACCAGACACATGCAGCAACTAGAAAGTCCGCAGAGGTTCCTTACAAAAAAAATACAGGGTGCAAACAGCATGTCCTATGGAGACTGCCTCAAAACCCTATCGCTACACTCAGGATCGTACAGACTGTTGGGAGACAATCCTATGCCTGGCATACAAGACAGCCTTGGATCCCACTCTGATGGACTTTTTTTGGATGTTCACAAAATGAATAACTTCAAAATTACTTGATCTAAGGATTTAAACTTAGCTTGTGACATAAATAGGACATGTTAGGGGAGAGGTATGCATCTCATAGGATTCCTCTTCTCTAGAACAGGCTTCTAATCTATGTGAAGCAGAGCTCTTCCCTAACCCTTTTCAAGAGAAATCTGGACCAGCAGATGGGAAATTGGAAACAAACTCCAGGTCAAACCTCTAAGGCACAAAAACTTGTGTGATACAATTAGGATGCCTGGCCAGTGCCTAGTATATACCTATGAACCTATGATGCTGCACAGATACACATATCCACAACCAAGCTACCAGTGTTGCCAACATCTCCTGAGCCACTCTGCCAATCTATCTTTATTACCCATTACACTTAAACTAATTCATGTCTGACTCCCCCAGTCTTATCACATTCTATATTTCCTTTATTACATACTGCATACACTGTGCTTCATCTAACACTTCACTTAGAATAACATACTTTTACTTTTCCTTATTACTTTGTCAATTTTTAACATGGGTCGAGATAGGTGTTCACTGCTATTGCTGAACTACAAACTTCACCCCTATCTCGACCCATGTTAAAACCCGTTCCTTGGTTCCATTCCTAGGTTGGCTTTTGGAGTTCGACATTACCGTTTTCGATTTTCCGTGTTCGACAAAAGTGCAGTTGGCAGAGTTCCATTCGAAAATATGATAGTAAACCATATATAAATATATATATATATATATATACTTGCGCTCTCCTCGTGATATAAATAGTTTATTTTCATTGTTTGATATAACAGTTTATTAAAACATGTAAGTGTTGTGTCAATAGTATTCAATGTTCCATGTAAGTAATTGTATTATAAACATAATGCAATTATTTGACAAGTTGTAATTGTATTTGTTTTTGCCCTTGGGCCTGGGTTGTGACTGAAAAGGGTCCCTGGAGCAGTTCATTCTTCTGGTTAACAAACTAACATAAATAAATAAGGCAATTATGATCAGTAAAATTAAACAAGTCTGCAATGGTTAGGTCTGCTGAGTCCACAAACTGAAATAGTGCTTTTGAAAGCTTTCATAGTTTGTGGAAAACAGGTGCAGACAGTCACCCTCTATAAAAATGTTGGCATATTTCAATATTTTCCAAACTAGGGAGAGTTTCTAATCTTACATTTCCATAAAGCACACCTAGCATTACCTTTCCAGTTACTGCAATCTGTGATTGACCATGTTTTTCCTCACAAAAATAAAATAAAATAAAAAATTTGAAACTGACTTCCTCTGGGCACCATTTACAGTGGTATGCCAGACAGCCAGCAGTTATTAAGAGACAAGCAACTTTAAATATACAGTAATAAATATGTGTTTCAACCTACAGCAAACTCTTGAGACAAACAAGGATTCTGCAGTATCATATTATGCTAATCAGACAAAGACAGAAGCAAAGATAGCTAGTCCATAAAAACAGGTTATCATTCATTAGCAACAATACAAGTCACGCCTAAAAAATTATTTTCCCTTAGAATAAAAAAGAAGAAGTCTAAGAGGGAGGTCTCCACACTATTTTATTAAACCAATTTAGCGCTTTCGCCCTAAGTTAGACTGGACTTCATCAGAATACCATTAAAATCAAAATGGATGGTTTTATACCTTAATAGCAGTCACACGGTCCACAACATTAATTAGATGCTTGCCATTAAAACCATTCGTAAAATACAGTACACAATAACCATATTATATTCAAACAGACTTGGTTTTTGATAGTAAAATCAATGAAAATAGGGCCTTGTTTGGTAAAGTTGATCATGTTATTTGTGATTTAAAAGCCAAAAAAAGTAAGAAATTGATTAGAGATCAGTGTGACTATGAGGCAGGGAATGCTTACTCACCCCCCTTAATGGGAATTGCTCTAGCAATAGTTTTGGTGACAACCATGACACGGTTACTGGTTTTAACAATGATACCTCAGTCAGTGGGGGGTGATGTCCCAGAAGTTGACCCTTTAGAATACCCCCCCCCCCGAGAAGTTCCAAAAGACTGAGGAACCAGAACAGATGGAACTCAGGGGCACAACAGGGAAGGAACAACTACAACAACAATTAATTTCAGGGCAAGTCATACCAGACAGTGAGGAAGAGTGGGATCCCTTGATGGAACCAGCAATAGACCATTGTGAAATAATTTTCAATATTGCTGGTGATCATAAAAATTACAAGTATAGTATGGCACCTGTTACAAGTGCATGGGCAGACCTATTTGGGAAAGGCTTGACTTTTGTGCTGCCCAGGAAGGCCGATATTGGTGATGTTTTAATACTGTTAAAGCTTTTTACTAGGAAGCTTTATTTCAGTTTTTATTTTAAAGATGAAGAAGACGTTAATGTAACTGTTCTTAATGTAATTAAAAGACCCAGTATTTTTAATCCCCCTTTGCTCCCAATGGTTTAAATTTAAAAAAAAATGTGTGTTAGATATTATGAATATAAGGCTGAAATTAATTCTGTTGTAAATATGCTGAAAGAAAAAGTTTGCTTGAATATATGTATAGAGTTTACAATGTGCATTCATACTATATGTATAACAGATAGGCTTCTCTTCACAGCATCAGAAAATGCCTAACAAAGCAATACTGGAAAACAAGCATTACATGATTTTCTCATATTTGTAGAACAAATATCTATTAACAGACATCCTTTTTTATAAATTCAGCAATACGTGATGTTTTTCCAGTAGGAACAGCTTATACAGATGTTTCCTTTCAGAATGGCATCCTCACATCAGCAAAAGTGCTTAAGTCACAAAAGGACAATAGAAAAGTCTAAAAACAGACATTATGTGACTTCCCACATAAGGCCAGAAAAACATACCAAGAGGAAATGTGTGCGTGACTAGCTCTGTATATAGCTATTGTAGTAATTCAGTTATGTGAGAGAAGGACAGAGAGAGATATTTTGTAGAAGTCATCATTCATATCTGTAATGAAGGAAAACTTTGTAAATATATGCTACAAATCTGACAGACTACGTGTGGTTTGTTATAAAATAAGTTATCTGTAACTGTGCTTATAGCTGCAAAATATATTTCTTTATCAGTGTGCAATTTGAAAGGCTTGGTGCTTTAAACAGACTACAGATGGAGTCATGCAGAGCTATGTGTCTCTGATTCAGCAGTAACAGCACAGCAAGACTGTGTGTCTTAAGAAGACTTCAAATCCCACAGCAAGCAGCAGCAAGCAGCAAGTAAGCAGAGCATCAATATAATTTTTCAATGGCGAGCCAGCCAGGAGTCGAACCAAACACAGGGGGAGTGATGGTAAGCCCTGCAGAGGGTCACTTCAGTCAAATTGTAGTAACTAACATTTGTACGCATGTGTAAATCCTAAACAGAAGTATTCCAGTTTATGCAGCTTGCAGTAGTAAAGTTTTTTTAGACGTCTAAAATCCGGAGTGAGACTAGTTCAAGAAATTTGCAGTGCCATAAATTCTCCAAGAAAAGGTGAATGTCCACTTGTACAGCAGTCCGCTGCCTGTTGTGCTTCACCAGCTTCTCAAGTGACTCTGAAAAATTTCTAGCCATCAGCAGTAAACAGTAAGTAAGCAAGCAGTAAGCAGAGCAGCTCAATAACATTTTTCAATGGTGATCCTTTGACAACGTTCCTAGCCTGTATCCAAAAACAGGGGGAGTGAATGGGTAATGTCACTCTTGTAAAAGCACAGTAACGTTTATGTGAAGTACTTCAGATTTATACAGTTTTCAACAGTTTGTAGCAATACAGTTTAATAGACGTCTAAATCCGGTGAGACTGCACTGCAGGAAGGTGGAGCAGTTCCATAAATTCTCCAGAAAAGGTACAAGATGAAGTTGTAGGACTGAATCTGCCAGTTTTGCTGTACCAACTTCACAAGTGACTACAGATACTTTTCAACCATCTACAGTAAAGCAGCTTGGCCATCTGTCTGTCTGTTGACTGGTAAGAAAATGATTCTGTGTTACATACAGTATGAATGCCATAGAGGTAATAATAATAACAGAATAAATGTATATACAGCATATTAGCAAATGTAAAACCTTATTAGGGCAAGTTAATAGTAAGGCATTATGCACATGGATTGCAATTTGATAGTAAGGCATTATGCAAATGGATTATAATATTTGACTGGTATCTGAAATAAAATCATGTGTGGTATAAAAATGTTTATTGTGTGTACAATGTCATAAAAATACAGTGCATGACATTATCCAAAGGTTAGACTGTACATACAAAAATTGTAAAGGTAAAGAACCAAGAAAAGTTAATATGTTGACATTATATTCAAATGTTAGACAGTTATGTTCTGTCACCAGATGTAAAAGGTTTATTTCAGAGTTGCAACAACAGTCAAATCAGTTACTGATAGAAACTCTAGTACATTTTGTTACAAAGAAATGTAATAAACTTCTGAAAGACAGACACAATGAGTTCAGGAAGCTTAGACAAGTTATACACACATCTTTTCAAAAGTGCATAGGAGTTTCAAATTCAGCAGAACAGCTTACTAAAGAATGTCAGAAAGACCATGCAACATCACAGGAAATTCAACAGCAGTTGCAGGATAAAGGAAATAAATTAGCTCAACTGACAAAGACTGGGAATTTCCTGCATACACAGTTAATCTGTGCAAAAGAAATATATTTTATAATATGTTTATGTTTTGAAAATGGTTAAGCATGCATGCTAGGATGCTAGGGACATGACATGCTTGTATAAAGATATACATATACAAGACAGACATGCATGTGTGTTCTTTTCATCTAGAGTACATTTGTTTACAATGCACAAAAGCAAAAGGCAGACAACAGCAAATATAAATAAACATATGTTATAATTGTATAGTAACACCGAACAGTTAAAGTTCTGAATTTTAAAAATAAATAAAATCACAGATGGTATTAGTCAAACAGTTTTTGTAAAATTAATGGCAGGACAGTTAAATAGATAAATAAATAAAAAATACTGAAATCCATGTAAGGTAATTGTAAAATAATGTCTATTTATGTTGTATAAATGCATAGTTATGCAACTCACAATCACATTAAAGGAAAAATGCCAAAAGAATTAATTATAGTTTATAGAGTATAAAATGTGAGCTCAGACCTTCCTAGACTGAATGAATAGTTACAGGAAATGTTGGAAAGATCAGATAAACAACAAGACTGATTGCCAGACAAGTAGCTTGAGTTAAAGCATCATTGTAATTAAAACATACTTGTTAAAATGTTTACAAGCAACACTATTTAGTAATTGTCATAAAATGCCACAATTGTGCATAGATGTCACTGATAATCTGTTTGTAAGTAAATGTTAAAAGAGAAGAAAAAACCTCAGTTGCATCAAGTACAGCCAGCAAATGTGCTACAGTATACATACATTCAAAACAATTGTGCAGGAGGGTGTAAATGCCTACTAGTGGTAGTAAACAGCAAAAGCTTTATAAAAAAATTATCAAATCAGACAAAAGTTCATAATTTAATAAAATAAATGTAAAACCATAGTGTTAGGCTGACATAAATTCTATTCTCACAGCATAGGGCAGGTAAACAGTGCTGAAGTACTACAGCGGGAGGGGCACTTTCTCAGTTTTACACTGACTGTATAAGCAGTACTGCACAAGGGTCTGAAATAAAGCTACAGAAAAAATAAACAACAAGGGTCTGAAATAAAGCTACAGAAAAAATAAACAACAAGGGTCTGAAATAAAGCTACAGAAAAAATAAACAACAAGGGTCTGAAATAAAGCTACAGAAAGAATAAACAACAAGGGTCTGAAATAAAGCTACAGAATTAGAAATACTGGTAAACTGGATTAAACCTGACAGGATAAGATATTTTACAAGTTAATAGCTATCATAATGGTTATTATTGTATTGTTTAGAATTAAATTGTATTTACAACCTGTTAAATTGTAAAGCTATACAAGAGATGGTTTAAAAAACAAGAGATGATTTAAAATTGCTTTATTAAAGCTATACAAGAGAGAATAAAGATATGCAATAAATTAATGTCTAGTAATGAATATGTGTGAAAAAAACATATTTAAAGAAAACGATGGGTCCAAGATACCTACTAAATTGAAATGCATAAATAGCAAACACTCTGTGTAAATACATACTGATCAGGATACATTGTAATAAGTTCAAAAGTAATTTGTCAAGTTGTAATATCACTGGTTTTACCCCAGTAAAATAATTGCTTTCAAATATTTATTATCTAGGCTCAGTTCAGTATTTTACCAAGATGTTATTGAGCAGTTCAGAGACATGAACATAATGTGATGGTTAAAATGACATTAAAACTGTATATTTTCAGCAGTGCATAAATGCTTGCAGTAGCACATAGTTATTGTCTCTTATAGTTAATTCAATAGTTGCAAAGAGTTAATGAAACAATTCTAAGTCATAAATTAAATTCTGTGATTGCAAAATAATAAATTAATCAAGTAAAATTAAAACAGACACAGCTCATAACTGATAAAATATTTTCACAGAATGGTCTGCAAAAGAAAAAGTTGTTAAATACATTCAGGTTTGGTAGTAATACATGTTTTCATTGTATTAACTATGTAAAATTGTATTTTGACTTGTATCAAAAAAGACTAAAGGTTTTATATAAAAATAATGTGTTTTTTATATAGAATGTTTTGAGTATGTTTAAAAACAGAGGGAATTGTTAGATATTATGAATATAAGGCTGAAATTAATTCTGCTGTAAATATGCTGAAAGAAGAAGTTTGCTTGAATATATGTATAGAGTTTACAATGTGCATTCATACTATATATATAACAGATAGGCTTCTCTTCACAGCATCAGAAAATGCCTAACAAAGCAATACTGGAAAACAAGCATTACACGATTTTCTCATATTTGTAGAACAAATATCTATTAACAGACATCCTTTTAATAAATTCAGCAATGCGTGATGTTTTTCCAGTAGGAACAGCTTATACAGATGTTTCCTTTCAGAATGGCATCCTCACATCAGCAAAAGTGCTTAAATCACAAAAGGACAATAGAAAAGTCTAAAAACAGACATTATGTGACTTCCCACATAA
The DNA here is from genome assembly GCF_019279795.1 of Protopterus annectens. Taxonomy (NCBI): domain Eukaryota; kingdom Metazoa; phylum Chordata; order Ceratodontiformes; family Protopteridae; genus Protopterus; species Protopterus annectens. Next base: position 424,502,455 of record NC_056728.1, on the reverse strand, counting down.
GGCCAGAAAAACATACCAAGAGGAAATGTGTGCGTATCTAGCTCTGTATATAGCTATTGTAGTAATTCAGTTATGTGAGAGAAGGACAGAGAGAGGTATTTTGTAGAAGTCATCATTCATATCTGTAATGAAGGAAAACTTTGTAAATATATGCTACAAATCTGACAGACTACGTGTGGTTTGTTATAAAATAAGTTATCTGTAACTGTGCTTATAGCTGCAAAATATATTTCTTTATCAGTGTGCAATTTGAAAGGCTTGGTGCTTTAAACAGACTACAGATGGAGTCATGCAGAGCTATGTGTCTCTGATTCAGCAGTAACAGCACAGCAAGACTGTGTGTCTTAAGAAGACTTCAAATCCCACAGCAAGCAGCAAGTAAGCAGAGCATCAATATAATTTTTCAATGTGAATTTGATATTAAGACAGTATTAAAGAACTCATTCCCTCATGGTTGAAATTCTAACCATAGTTCCACTGAGTGGGAAGTCTTGAATGCACGTACGGGGAACAGTTTGGTCAGAGTGATGAAACCCAACAAAAGTGGGGGGCTAGTCATCATGAACAGGAATGATTACATCAATAAAATGTTAGGCTTACTTTATGGTGAGACAAAGAAGATTCATTGAACCAAATTAATATTGCCTATTGTAAAATAGATTTGTTACTTGAAGATTTACTCAAGCTGTGGTGGTGCAGTGGTAGCGTTGTCGCCTCACAGCAAGAGGTTCTCTCATTCGATTCTCGGCTGGAGCGCCTTCTGTGTGGAGTTTGCATGTCCTCCCCATGGTTGAGTGGCATTCAAAAGACATGTAAATGGACACTGGGCTGTCACCTCGGCACCATAAAAATCGACTGCCAATCATTAGCGGACCGGAGTTCCACTGTGACGACCCCTAACCAGGAAAACCAAAAGAAAAACAACAAAAACTTGAAGATTTTCTTCTTAACAACCAAATCACACTTTCTGAACATACTTTTCTCTAGGTCCCATCTCTCAAGATCCCCAGTATTTTTGGAATCCCAAAGATTCACAAGTGGCTAGAGGACCCCCCCCCCCCCCCCACGGCATCCCATAGTAGATGCAAAAGCTTCCAAAACTTTCCAATTAGCTAAATTTGTCAATTTTGAAACTAAGGGGGTACTTTGTAATAATGTGCATTTATTTAAAGAGGTAAGTTATATTTAGGAAGGATGAATTTTTTGTCTAAGGTGGCACTGTCCTGTCAGAAAAAAAAGTCTAGAAACATTAATTTAAGGTCAGATAATCAGAACTAATTTAGCTGAGAAAAATAAGAAAGCACTCCTTTTCTGACCCTGTGCTATGATTTAAAAAGGCTAGTGCTATGATTTTTGATGCTCAGATGTTGAGAGGTATGCATGTAGATAACTTTTAGATCTCATGTAATTACAAAGATTATTTTTAAAGTTAATAATTATAGCACGGGAGATGTTGTGTATCGCATTTTCCCATTTCCTCTTTCCCTTATGAAAACATTGCTTTGTAAGATACCCATTTGTATTTTGTCTTAACAACTGTGAGCTCAAAAGCACAGATTTTAAAACAAAACAGGAAAGACAAAATTGTCCACAAGCTTTATACATGGCACAGCAAAAAATCCATCCTGCCAGAGCAGCTTCACTTTTTCTAATCTTTGAACTTTTTGTGTCAAAAATCTGTTTTTTTTTCTGAACTTACATTACTTGCTTCGTCTACAATTACAGAACACCACCTTATATTGGTGGATTTGACAAAGCAATACCTAATAACTGCAGTGCTGTGAATGAAATGAATCCACAATTTCCCCTGCATCTCTTATTATATTGCTGGCTTCCAGTATTATTAATTTTATCACAAAATGTTTCTTCTTCCTGAAGCTAATTCATCTTAAATACATTGTAATACAAAATGCAGAGCTATTAATGTCAACTCATCTTGTAGCTCTAATGCATCTTATAGAGTTGTATCAGCTGCCTTACAGCCACTATCTTACAGAGTTATATCAGCTGCCTTACAGACGCTATTTTGCAGAGTTATATTAGCTGTCTTGCAGGCACTATCTTACAGAGTTATATCAGCTGCCTTACAGCCACTATGTTACAGAGTTGTATAAGCTGCATTACAGCCACTATCTTACAGTGTTATATGAGCTGCCTTACAGCCGTTATCCTACAGTTATATCAGCTGCATTACAGCTACTATCTTACAGAGTTGTATCAGCTGCCTTACAGCCGCTATCTTACAACTATGTCAGCTGCCTTACAGCTGCTATCTTACAGAGTTATATCAGCTGCCTTACAGCCGCTATCTTAGAGTTATATCAGCTGCCTTAAAACTGCTATCTTACAGAGTTATATCATCTACCATACAGCAACTGTCTTACAGAGTTACATCAGCTGCCTTACAGCTACTATCTTCTAAAGTTATATCAGCTGACTTACATCCGCTATCTAACAGAGTTATATCAGCTGCCTTAAAGCCACTATCTCACAGAGTTATATCATCTGCCTTACAGCCGCTATCCTACAGAGTTATATCAGCTGCATTACAGCCACTATCTTACAGAGTTGTATCAGCTGCCTTACAGCCATTATCTTACAGAGTTGTATCAGCTGCCCTACAGCCACTATCTTACAGAGTTATATCATCTGCCTTACAGCCGCTATCCTACAGAGTTTTATCAGCTGCTTTACATCCACTATCTTACAGAGTTCTATCATCTGCCTTACAGACACTATCTTACAGATTTATATCAGCTGCCTTACAGCCACTATCTTACAATTAGGTAAGCTGCCTTACAGCCACTATCTTACAGAGTTATATCAGCTACCTTACAGCCGCTATCTTCCAGAGGTGTATCAGCTGCCTGACAGCCACTATCTTACAGAGTTATATCAGCTGCCTTACAGCCACTATCTTACCGAGTTATATCAGCTGCCTTACAGCCGCTATCTTACAGAGTTGTATCATCTGCCCTACAGCCACTGTCTTACAGAGTTACGTCAGCTGCTTTACAGCTGCTATCCTACAGAGTTATATCAGCTGCCTTACAGACAATATCCTACAGAGTTATATCATCTGCCTTACAGCCACTATCTTACAGTTATATCATCTGCCTTACAGTCACTGCCTTACTGAATTATATCAGCTGCCTTACAGCCGCTATCCTACAGTTATATCAGCTGCCTTACAGACACTATCCTACAGAGTTATATCATCTGCCTTACAGCCACTATCTTACAGAGTTATATCAGCTGCCTTACAGCCACTATCTTACAGAGTTGTATCAGCTGCCTTACACCTGCTATCTTACAGAGTTATATCAGCTGTCTTACAGCCACTATCCTACAGAGTTATATCAGCGGCCATACAGCCGCTATCTTACAGAGTTATATCATCTGCCTTACAGCAACTATCTTGCAAAGTTGTATCAACTGCCTTACAGCCGCTATCCTACAGTTATATCAGCTGCCTTACAGACAATATCCTACAGAGTTATATCATCTGCCTTACAGCCACTGCCTTACAGTTATATCATCTGCCTTACAGTCACTGCCTTACTGAATTATATCAGCTGCCTTACAGCCGCTATCCTACAGTTATATCAGCTGCCTTACAGACACTATCCTACAGAGTTATATCATCTGCCTTACAGCCACTATCTTACAGAGTTATATCAGCTGCCTTACAGCCACTATCTTACAGAGTTGCATCAGCTGCCTTACACCTGCTATCTTACAGAGTTATATCAGCTGCCTTACAGCCGCTATCTTACAGAGTTATATCAGCTGCCATACAGCCGCTATCTTAGAGTTTTATCAGCTGCATTACAGCCACTATCTTACAGAGTTATATCAACTGCCTTACAGCCGCTATCCTACAGTTATATCAGCTGTATTACAGCCACTATCTTACAGAGTTGTATCAGCTGCCTTACAGCCGCTATCTTTCAACTATGTCAGCTGCCTTACAGCTGCTATCTGACAGAGTTATATCAGCTGCCTTACAGCCGCTATCTTAGAGTTATATCAGCTGCCTTAAAACTGCTATCTTACAGATTTATATCATCTACCATACAGGCACTGTCTTACAGAGTTTCATCAGCTGCCTTACAGCTACTATCTTCTAAAGTTATATCAGCTGACTTACATCAGCTATCTAACAGAGTTATATCAGCTGCCTTAAAGTCACTATCTCACAGAGTTATATCAACTGCCTTACAGCCACTATCCTACAGAGTTATATTAGCTGCATTAGAGTCACTATCTTACAGTGTTGTATCAGCTGCCTTACAGCCATTATCTTACAGAGTTGTATCAGCTGCCCTACAGCCACGATCTTACAAAGTTATATCATCTGCCTTACAGACGCTATCTTACAGAGTTATATCATCTGCCTTACGGACGCTATCTTACAGAGTTATATCATCTGCCTTACAGCAACTATCTTGCAGAGATATATCAGCTGCCTTACAGCCAGTGTCTTACAGTGTTGTATCAGCTGTTTTACAGCCACTATCTTACAGAGTTATATCAGCTGCCTTACAGCCACTATCTTACAGAGTTATATCAGCTGCCTTACAGCTTCTCTCCTACAGTTATATCAGCTGCATTACAGCTACTATCTTACAGAGTTGTGTCAGCTGCCTTACAGCCGCTATCTTACAGTTATGTCAGCTGCCTTACAGCCACTGTCTTAAAGAGTTATATCAACTGCCTTACAGCTGCTATCTTAGAGTTATATCAGCTGCCTTAGAGCCACTGTCTTACAGAGTTATATCATCTGCCTTACAGCCACTATCTTACAGAGTTATATCAGCTGCCTTACAGTCACTATCTTACAGAGTTATATCAGCTACTTTACAGCCACTATCTTATAAAGTTGTATCAGCTGCCTTAGAGTGCTATCTTACAGTTATGTCAGCTGCCTTACACCCACTTTCTTACAGAGTTACATCAGCTGCCTTACAGCTACTATCTTCTAGAGCTATATCATCTGCCTTAAAGCCACTATCTTACAGAGTTATATCAGCTGCCTTACACTCACTGTCTTCTAGAGTTATTCCAGCTGCCTTACAGCCACTATCTTACAAAGTTATATCAGCTACTTTACAGCTGCTATTTTACAGAGTTGTATCACCTGCCTTACAGCTCCTATCTTCTAAAGTTATATCAGCTGCCTTACAGCTGCTATCTTAACAGAATTATATCATCTGCCTTACAGCAGCTATCTTACAGAGTTATATCATCTGCCTAACAGCCGCTATCTTACAGATTTATATCATCTGCTTTACACCCACTATCTTACAGAGTTTTAACAGCTGCTTTACAGCTACTATCTTACAGAGGTCTGTCATCTGCCTTACAGCCACTATCTTACAGATTTATATCAGCTGCCTTACAGCCACTATCTTACAGAGTTATATCAGCTGCCTTACAGCCGCTATCTTCCAGAGGTGTATCAGCTGCCTTACAGCCACTGCCTTACAGAGTTATGTCAGCTGCTTTACAGCCACTGCCTTACTGAATTATATCAGCTGCCTTACAGACGCTATCTTAGAGTTATATCATCTGCCTTACAGCCACTATGTTACAGAGTTATATCAGCTGCCTTACAGCCAATATCTTACAGAGTTGTATCAGCTGCCTTACAACCGCTATCTTACAAAGTTATATCAGATGCCTTACAGCCCCTATCGTACAGAGTTATATCAGCTGCCTTACAGCCACTATCTTACAGAGTTGTATCAGCTGCATTACAGCCACTATCTTACAGAGTTATATCAGCTGCCTTACACCAGCTATCCTACAGTTATATCAGTTGCATTACAGCCACTATCTTACAGAGTTGTATCAGCTGCCTTACAGCCGCTATCTTACAACTATGTCAGCTGCCTTACAGCTGCTATCTTACAGAGTTATATCAGCTGCCTTACAGCCGCTATCTTAGAGTTATATCAGCTGCCTTAAAACTGCTATCTTACAGATTTATATCATCTACCATACAGCCACTGTCTTACAGAGTTGCATCAGCTGCTTTACAGCTACTATCTTCTAAAGTTATATCAGCTGACTTACATCCGCTATCTAACAGAGTTATATCAGCTGTTTTACAGCCACTATCTTACAGAGTTATATCAGCTGCCCTACAGCCACTATCTTCCAGAGTTATATCAGCTGCCTTACAGCTTCTCTCCTACAGTTATATCAGCTGCATTACAGCCACTATGTTACAGAGTTACATAACCTGCCTTACAGCTACTATCTTCTAAAGTTATATCATCTGCCTTACATCAGCTATCTAACAGAGTTATATCAGCTACCTTACAGCCACTATCTTACAGAGTTATATCATCTGCCTTACAGCCACTGTCTTACAGAGTTATATTATCTGCCTTACAGCTGCTATCTTACAGAGTTATATCAGCTGCATTACAGCCGCTATGTTACAGAGTAGTATCAGCTGCCTTACAGCTGCTATCTTACAGAGTTATGTCAGCTGCCTTACAGCCACTGTCTTAAAGAGTTATATTAACTGCCTTACAGCCGCTATCTTAAAGAGTTATATCATCTGCCTTACAGTCACTATCTTGCAGAGTTACATCAGCTGCCTTACAGCTACTATCTCCTAAAGTTATATCAGCTGCTTTACAGCCACTATCTTACAGAGTTATATCAGCTGCCTTACAGCCGCTATCTTACAGAGTTGTGTCAGCTGCCCTACAGCTGCTATCTTACAGAGTTATATCAGGTGCATTACAGCCACTATCTTACAGAGTTGTATCATCTGCCTTACAGCCGCTATCTTACAGAGCTATATCATCTGCCTTACGGCCGCTATCTTACAGAGTTATATCATCTGCCTTATGGCCGCTATCTTACAGAGTTATATCATCTGCCTTACAGCCACTATCTTCCAGAGGTATATCAGCTGCTTTACAGCCACTATCTTACAGAGTTGTATCAGCTGCCATACAGCCACTATCTTACAGAGTTATAACAGCTGCCTTACAGCCGCTATCTTACAGAGTTATATCAGCTGCCTTACAGCCGCTATCTTACAGATTTATATCAGCTGCCTTACAGCCACTATCTTACAGAGTTACATCATCTGACTTACAGCCGCTATCTTACAGAATTATATCATCTGCCTTACAGCCACTATCTTCTGAAGTTATATCAGCTGCCTTACAGCCATGATCTTCTAGAGTTATATCATCTGCCTTACAGCAACTATCTTACAGAGTTGTATCAGCTGCCTTACACCTGTTATCTTACAGAGTTATATCAGCTGCCTTACAACCACTATCCTACAGAGTTATATCAGCTGCCATACAGCCGCTATCTTATAGAGTTATATCAGCTGCCTTACAGCCACTATCTTACAGAATTATATCATCTGACTTACATCCGCTATCTAACAGAGTTATATCAGCTGCCTTAAAGCCACTATCTCACAGAGTTATATCATCTGCCTTACAGCCGCTATCCTACAGAGTTATATCAGCTGCATTACAGCCACTATCTTACAGAGTTGTATCAGCTGCCTTACAGCCATTATCTTACAGAGTTGTATCAGCTGCCCTACAGCCACTATCTTACAGAGTTATATCATTTGCCTTACAGCCACTGCCTTACAGAGTTATGTCAACTGCTTTACAGCCACTGTCTTACAGGGTTATATCATCTGCCTTACAGCCGCTATCTTAGAGTTATATCATCTGCCTTACGGACGCTATCTTACAGAGTTATATCATCTGCCTTACAGCAACTATCTTACAGAGTTATATCAGCTGCCTTACAGCCACTATCGTACAGAGTTGTATCAGCTGTTTTACAGCCACTATCTTACAGAGTTATATCAGCTGCCGTACAGCCACTATCTTACAGACTTGTATCAGCTACCTTACAGCCACTATCTTACAGAGTTATATCAGCTGTCTTACAGCTGCTATCCTACAGTTATATCAGCTGCATTACAGCCACTATCTTACAGAGTTGTATCAGCTGCCTTACAGCCACTATCTTACAGTTATGTCAGCTGCCTTACAGCTGCTATCTTACAGAGTTATATCAGCTGCTTTACAGCCACCATCTTACAGAGTTATATCAGCTGTCTTACAGAGTTATATCAGCTACCTTACAGCCACTATCTTACAGAGTTATATCATCTGCCTTACAACCACTATCTTACAGAGTTATATCAGCTGCCTTACAGCCACTATCTTACATAGTAGTATCAGCTGCCTTATAGCCGCTATCTTACAGAGTTATGTCAGCTGCCTTACAGCCACTGTCTTAAAGTGTTATATCAACTGCCTTATAGCCGCTATCTTAAAGAGTTATATCATCTGCCTTACAGTCACTATCATGCTGAGTTACATCAGCTGCCTTACAGCTACTATCTTCTAAAGTAATATAAGCTGCTTTACAGCCACTATCTTACAGAGTTATATCAGCTGCCTTACAGCCGCTATCTTACAGAGTTGTGTCAGCTGCCCTACAGCCGCTATCCTACAGAGTTATATCAGCTGTGTTACAGCCACTATCTTACAGAGTTGTATCAGCTGCCCTACAGCCACTATCTTACAGAGTTATAGCATCTGCATTACAGCCACTGCCTTACAGAGTTATGTCAGCTGCTTTACAGCCACTGTCTTACAGAGTTATATCATCTGCCTTATTGCCGCTATCTTACAGAGTTATATCATCTGCCTTACAGCCACTATATTCCAGAGGTATTTCAACTGCTTTACAGCCACTATCTTACATTGTTGTATCAGCTGCCTTACAGCCACTATCGTACAGAGTTATATTAGCTGCCTTACAGCCGCTATCTTACAGAGTTATATCAGCTGCCTTACAGCCACTATCTTACAGACTTACATCATCTGACTTACAGCCGCTATCTTACAGAGTTATATCAGCTGACTTACAGCCACTATCTTACAGAGTTACATCATCTGACTTACAGCCGCTATCTTACAGAGTTATATCATCTGCCTTACAGCCACTATCTTCTGAAGTTATATCAGCTGCTTACAGCCACGATCTTCTAGAGTTATATCATCTGCCTTACAGCAACTATCTTGCAGAGTTGTATCAGTTGCCTTACACCTGCTATCTTACAGAGTTATATCAGCTGCCTTACAGCCACTATCCTACAGAGTTTTATCAGCTGCCTTACAGCCACTATCTTACAGAGTTATATCATCTGACTTACACCTGCTGTCTTACAGAGTTATATAATTTGCCTTACGCCACTATCTTCTAAAGGTTTATAAGCTACCTTACAGCCACGATCTTCTAGAGTTATATCATCTGCCTTACAGCCACTATCTTCTAAAGTTAAATCAGCTGCCTTCCAGCTACTGTCTTCCAGAGTTATATCAGCTGACTTAGAGCCACTATGTTACAGATTTGTATCAGTTTCTTTAAAGTCACTATCTTACAGAGTTGTATCAGGTGCCTTACAGACGCTATCTTACAGAGTTATATCATCTGACTTACACCTGCTGTCTTACAGAGTTATATAATTTGCCTTACGCCACTATCTTCTAAAGGTTTATAAGCTACCTTACAGCCACGATCTTCTAGAGTTATATCATCTGCCTTACAGCCACTATCTTCTAAAGTTAAATCAGCTGCCTTCCAGCTACTGTCTTCCAGAGTTATATCAGCTGACTTAGAGCCACTATGTTACAGATTTGTATCAGTTTCTTTAAAGTCACTATCTTACAGAGTTGTATCAGGTGCCTTACAGATGCTATCTTACAGAGTTGCATCAGCTGCCTTACAGCTGCTATCTTACAGTTATATCAGTTGCCTTACAGCAACTATCTGACAGAGTTATATCAGCTGCCTTACAGCCGCTATCTTACACTTATATCATCTGCCTTACAGTGACTACCTAACATAGTTATAGCAGCTGCCTTACAGCCGCTATCTTACAGAGTTATATCAGCTGCCTTACAGCCGCTATCGTACAGAGTTATATCAGCTGCCTTACAGCCATTATATTACAGAGTTATATCAGCTGGTTTACAGATGCTATCTTACAGAGTTATATCATCTGCTTTACAACTGCTATCATACAGAGTTATATCAGCTGCCTTATAGCCCCTGTCTTACAGAGTTATATTATCTGCCTTACAGTCGCTATCTTACTGAGCTATATCAGCTGCCTTACAGCCGCTATCGTACAGAGTTATATCAGCTGCCATACAGCCGTTATATTACAGAGTTATATCATCTGCTTTACAACCGCTATCTTACAGAGTTACATCAGCGGCCTTACAGCCATAATCTTACAGAGTTATGTCAGCTGTCTTACAGCCACTATCTTAGAGAGTTATATCATCTGCCTTACAGCCACTGCCTTACAGAGTTATATCATCTGCCTTACGGATGCTATCTTACAGAGTTATATCATCTGCCATACAGCAACTATCTTACAGAGTTATATCAGCTGCCTTACAGCCACTATCTTACAGAGTTGTATCAGCTGTTTTACAGCCACTATCTTACAGAGTTATATCAGCTGCCTTACAGCCATTATCTTACAGAGTTGTATCAGCTACCTTACAGCCACTATCTTACAGAGTTATATCAGCTGCCTTACAGCAGCTATCCTACAGTTATATCAGCTGCCTTACAGCCGCTATCTTACAGTTATGTCAGCTGCCTTACAGCTGCTATCTTACTGAGTTATATCAGCTGCCTTACAGCCGCCATCTTACAGAGTTATATCAGCTGTCTTACAGAGTTATATCAGCTACCTTACAGCCACTATGTTACAGAGTTACATCAGCTGCCTTACAGCTACTATCTTCTTAAGTTATATCTGCTGCCTTACATCAGCTATCTAACAGAGTTATATCAGCTACCTTACAGCCACTATCTTGCAGAGTTATATCATCTGCCTTACAGCCACTATCTTACAGAGTTATATTATCTGCCTTACAGCTGCTATCTTACAGAGTTTATCAGCTGTATTACAGCCACTATCTTACAGAGTAGTATCAGTTGCCTTACAGCTGCTATCTTACAGAGTTATGTCAGCTGCCTTACAGCCACTGTCTTAAAGAGTTATATCAACTGCCTTACAGCCGCTATCTTAAAGAGTTATATCATCTGCCTTACAGTCACTATCTTGCAGAGTTACATCAGCTGCCTTACAGCTACTATCTTCTAAAGTTATATCAGCTGCTTTACAGCCACTATATTACAGAGTTATATCAGCTGATTTACAGCTGCTATCTTACAGAGTTGTGTCAGCTGCCCTACAGCCACTATCTTACAGAGTTATATCAGCTGTGTTACAGCCACTATCTTACAGAGTTGTATCAGCTGCCCTACAGCCACTATCTTACAGAGATATAGCATCTGCATTACAGCCACTGCCTTACAGAGTTATGTCAGCTGCTTTACAGCCACTGTCTTACAGAGTTATATCATCTGCCTTACAGCCACTATCTTCCAGAGATATATCAGCTGATTTACAGCCACTATCTTACAGAGTTATATCAGCTGCCTTACAGCTGCTATCTTACAGAGTTATATCAGCTGCCTTACAGCCGCTATCTAAAAGAGTTATATCCGCTGCCTTACAGCCCCTCTCTTACAGAGTTACATCATCTGACTTACAGCCGCTATCTTACAGACTTATATCATCTGCCTTACAGCCACTATCTTCTGAAGTTATATCAGCTGCCTTACAGCCACAATCTTCTAGAGTTATATCATCTGCCTTACAGCAACTATCTTACAGAGTTGTATCAGCTGCCTTACACCTGCTATCTTACAGAGTTATATCAGCTGCCTTACAGCCACTATCCCACAGAGTTATATCAGCTGCCATACAGCCGCTATCTTACGGAGTTATATCAGCTGCCTTGCAGCCACTATCTTACAGAGTTATATCATCTAACTTACGGCTACTGTCTTACACAGTTATATAATCTGCCTTACACCACTATCTTCTAAAGTTAAATCAGCTGCCTTCCAGCTACTGTCTTCCAGAGTTATATCAGCTGACTTACAGCCTCTATCTTACAGATTTGTATCAGATGCTTTAAAGCCACTATCTTACAGAGCTGCATCAGCCACTATCTTCTGAAGTTATATCAGCTGCCTTACAGCCACAATCTTCTAGAGTTATATCATCTGCCTTACAGCAACTATCTTACAGAGTTGTATCAGCTGCCTTACACCTGCTATCTTACAGAGTTATATCAGCTGCCTTACAGCCACTATCCCACAGAGTTATATCAGCTGCCTTACAGCTGCTATCTTACAGTTATATCAGTTGCCTTACAGCAACTGTCTGACAGAGTTATATCAGCTGCCTTACAGCTGCTGTTTACAGAGTTATATCATTTGCCTTTCAACCACTGTCTTACAGAATTATATCAGCTGCCTTACAGCTGCTATCTTACACTTATATCATCTGCCTTACAGCGACTACCTAACATAGTTATAGCAGCTGCCTTACAGCCGCTATCTTACAGAGTTATATCAGCTGCCTTACAGCCGCAATCATACAGAGTTATATCAGCTGCCTTAAAGCCGTTATATTACAGAGTTATATCAGCTGGTTTACAGGTGCGATCTTACAGAGTTATATCATCTGCCTTACAGTCGCTATCTTACAGAGCTATATCATCTGCTTTACACCCGCTATCGTACAGAGTTATATCAGCTGTCATACAGCCACTATCTTACAGAGTTACATCAGTGGCCTTACAGCCATAATCTTACAGAGTTATGTTAGATGTCTTACTGCCACTATCTTAGAGAGTTTTATCAGCTGCCTTACAGCCACTACCTTAAGGAGTTATGTCAGCAGCCTTACAGTCACTGTCTTACAGAGATATATCTGCTGCTTACACCCACTATCTTACACTTATATCATCTGCCTTACAGGCACGACCTTACAGAGTTATATCAGCTGCCTTACAGCTACTGTCTTAGAGAGTTATGCCTTACATCCACTATCTTAAAATTATATCATCTGCCATACAGCTGCTATCATACAGAGTTATATCATCTGCCTTACAGCCACTATCTTACAGAGTTATATCAGCTGCCTTAGAGCCGTTATCTTACAGAGTTTTATCATCTGTCTTACCATACCTCTCAACCTGGAAACATCAAAAATCTGGACAAGGCCCATGAAAAATAGGTACAAATCTGTACGCTGTTTAACATAACATTTGCATACATAATTGCATAACCCCGCCCACTCTTGTGGAATTGTGGGATACCAACTTTCAAAAGCAAACTGAAGAACAGACAACCAAAATATGGCACCAGCATCCCCCTACACCATTCCAATGTCCCATTACCTGGCTATTTTGCCATATTTACCATAAACACTAATGTGCATACTGCTTTACTTCTAGAATGATTATGTGGAGTTTGTTTACATTTTATAGCACAATGCACAAACACTAATAGATATCTGCTAAACAAAGCAATCCTGTCTCACAATAAAAACAGACTTAACATTAAAATGTCTCTGCCCATGAAACTCACATTCATTGAAACAGCATTGAAACCCACACCACATCCAAAGAAAATGCAGCTGGCCAGTGGTGGATAAAGATTACCTTTGGGCTATTTTCAAATCATAGGCCCCTTGCACACAAAACAAGAAACATAATGTGTTCTTCGATACACCTTCCTGGCTTAATTATATTCCTTGTATAATACAGCACACTTGTTAGAGCGCATTTTAAATTTATTGTTCTGAACATTTTTCCAGTAAGCAATGAAACAAAAAGCATGAACCAATAATGACAAAACTCCCCAATTCAGAACATTTCCATCATAAAAGTCTACTCAATCTCAAACTTCTAAAGTCCACCAGTATCAGTAAGTATGCACAATCTCTGCAGAAGAAGTCATCTAAATAATTCCACATTAAAGAGATCTGTGTGAGATCTGTAACTAATGAAGGTTGCTGCTAGCAAACAACTTGATATTTCATTGTTTCATCTACAAATAAAGTGCCTGTTGGCTTGAGGAAGAAATTGCCTATGTTACATTAAAAAAATGATAATCTAGTAATATTGCAATAGGGAACGGATGTCAAACTGATAACAGGTTCATAGTTACTGGTATCTCCACCAAAGAGGACATTCTCAGAACTGAAGCATCCACCCCCTATACAAGTACGACACAGTACAGTATCAATGACAACAATCCATCTACATACTGTGGGAGTAGAACCCACAGCCTTCTCTGCATCAAAAGCAAGTATTCTACCTGTTGTGCTACTAACAAGACAAACAGACTTGGCATAGGCAGCACAAAACTTCTCTCCCCCTGAAGAACTATACAGCATAAGAAATCTGGAAAAAGCCAATTTATTGGGGGAGGGGGAGACAAAAGCCCAGCACCAGAGACATATTTTAAACATTGCTTGTATAATCTTCAAAAAGTTGCTACACATATACACACACACACACACACACACACACACACACACACACACACACACAAATGTCTGCCATTAAGTAAAAAACACATTAATTGCACACAGTTAAAGAAGTAATGCCAGAATGCCTGCCATTAAGTTAAAGCAGTAATCCCAGAATGCCTGCCATTAAATCAAAGCATGTTAATCAAAGTTATTCTCCTGCCATTAAAGCACATTAATCACACACACACACACACACACACACACACACACACACACACACACACACACACACACACACACACACACACACACAGTTAAAGCAGTAGTGCTAGAATGTCTGCTATTAGGTCAAAGCACGTTAATTAGTTATTCAACTGCCATTTCTGCATCACACCAAATGCTTTCTGTTTCTATAAATGTAAAAGCCTGAAGCAGTAGCAGCACCTATGAAAGTTTCTCTAAAATGTAATTTCTCTATCACACTACTTATATTGGCCATAGTAATGTAAAATAAGGCACTTAGTTTATGTGTAAATTGTTCAGATATTAATTTCTAAAGTATGTAGTTATGGCATATTAGCACAAATTCTCTCATCTGTTAATACTTAAACATTGCCTATTTTTTCAAATGCAACTACTTTCGGAAGTAATATCTTTTGCCTCATAAGAAAAGTACAGTTTTGTACCTACCATAAATGTAGATGTCCGATAGGTATGCATCTGCAGTCATAACATATGGGTTGTCCTGCCTCAGGCAGCCCTTCGGTCGGCCGGATTCCAAAGTCTGGGTCTGGCCTCGGCTGATGTCGCACTTTCCCCAACGTCAGAGCGTCTGGGGTATAAAAGCATCAGCCGACGCCATTTTCCTCAGTTTTTCTTGCCCCAGATGCCAGGTGCCCTCTAGGAAGGCTAAATTTGGATAAATGCTGAAAAGTTCCAAACATTTGCAAATTATATACATGTATAAACAAACAAATACACCATAATAGATTCCCCCAGCTAGCTAAAAGAGGGGTAAGCACCCTAGGAATACCACAGAGGGGAAGGAGGGAGGGTAATCCTGACTGCAGATGCATACCTATCGGACATCTACATTTATGGTAGGTACAAACTGTACTATGTCCTTCAAGGATGCATCTGCAGTCATGACATATGGGTAGAATACCATAGCCAAACTGGGGGAGGAGGCACTAAGATAATGATGGTGTAGTTAAGATCCCCTGGAGGACTGCAGTTGCAAACCCTGCTCTGGATCTAGAGTATAAAGGTAGATTGTAATGCTTGGCAAATGTATGCATGGAGCTCCAAGTAGCAGCTTCTAAAATGTCCTTGGTAGCCACCCCCCGTAGGAAGGCTGTAGTGGTGGCCATGGCCCTTGTGGAGTGAGGCCTGATATTTTCAGGAAATGTTTTTCCATGAAAGGAGTAGCAAAAGTGAATGCAATTTCCTATCCATTTTGAAATTGTCTGTTTGGAAATTGCTCTTCCTTGCACCCCAGTTGCATATGCTACAAAAAGTTGGTCAGTTTTTCTGCTAGTTTTTGTTCTGTCCAAGTAGTAGCGTAGTTGTCTGTGTATATCCAGGGTGTGCAAAAGTTTTTCCCCTCTATTCTGTAGATTAGGGAAGAACGTAGGCAAGTGAATAGCTTGGTTCAAGGATACCCTAGATACCACCTTTGGCATAAAAGTAGGATTGGTTCTTAGTGACACCCTGTCCTGGTGGAAAATAAGAAAAGGCTGCACTGCCATTAATGCTTGTAACTCAGATACTCTTCTTGCTGAAGTGATTGCCAGAAGGAATGCAGTTTTCCAAGATAGAAACTGTAGATCTGCTGATGCTGCTGGTTCAAAGGGAGGTAGTGTCAGTTTCTCCAGCACAAAGTTGAGATCCCAGGCAGGTAGAGGGGGTCTTCTTGGAGGTTTAATATTTTTGATCCCTCTCAGAAATTTTCTGAGGAGAGGGTGTGAGAAGATAGGTGGATCCACATTGTATTCTGCTGAAATTGCTGAAGCATGAATCTTAATGGAAGAATAGGACAGGCCATTGTGGAACAATTCTGCTAAGTATTCTAGGATATGTGTTAGGTTTGCCACTGTGACATCTGTGCCCTTTGATGTGCTCCAAATGAGGAATCTCTTCCATTTAGCTGAGTATGTCTTCCTTGTGGAAGGCCTGCGAGCCTCCAGGATAATGTCCTTCACCCTCTGAGATAAAACAGTTTGATTGGGATTTAAGGAATTTTCCAGGCAGTTAGCTGCAATGTTTTCAAGTTGGGATGCAGGGTCTTGAAATTGTTCTGCGTCAGAAGAAGAGGCCATAGGGGGGGAGGCCATGATTTTGCCTGAGACATGCTTCTCAATAATGGATACCAGTGTTGTCTTGGCCAGTCCGGAGCTATTAGTATCACTTTTGGCTGTTCCTCCCTGATCTTCAGTAGAACCTTGTACATCAATGGGAGAGGTGGGAAGGCATATACTGTTAGGGCTTTCCAGCTGAAAGAGAGAGTCCACCCTCTAAGCTTGTGGGTGGTATGTCCTTGAGCAGAATGTCTTCAGTTGATTGTTGAGTGGGGAGGCGAACAAATCTATCTCCGGCATTCCCCATGTCTTTGCTATGAGTTGGAAGATGTCTGGGTGCAGCATCCATTTGTGTGCATCCATGGTAGTTCTGCTTAAGCTGTCCGCCAGTGCATTTTCTTTCCCTGGCACGAATTTGGCCTGTAGTTGGATATTGAGATTCAGGCATAGTTCCCACAGATTCATAGCCATCCGGCACAGAGGGTAAGAATGTGTGCCTCCCTGCTTGTTTATGTAACACATGACCGTGGTGTTGTCTGTCCTTATTAGCAGGTGTCCTTGTTAGAGGAAGGGTTTGAATGCCTCGATTGCATGCCTCACTGCCAGCATTTCCTTTTGGTTTATGTGCATGCTTAGCTGTCCTTGAGGCCATAGGCCTTGGATACATTTGTCCTCCATGTGTGCTCCCCATCCTCGGTCTGAGGCGTCCGTGGTGATGGTCTGCCTTGATTTTGGTTTGTTGAAAGGCAACCCTCTGTTGGACTGGCAGGCCTGAGCCCACCATAGGAATTCCTTTTGAAGGCATGGAATGATTGGTATCATGGTTTCTAAACTGTGACTGTGCTGAGACCATACACTCCGGAGGTACCATTATAATTTCCTCATATGCAGCCTGGCATGCGGTATTAGAATTATGCAGGATGCCATGTAACCCCTGGCCTGCAGGATTTTCCTTGCAGTAAGCTGAGTTTGTCTTGTCAGAATCATGAAGTAATCTGGAAGTTGTTTTTGTTTTTCTTCTGTGAGAAAGGCCATTTGGGTGGTTGTGTCCAGATCTGCACCCAAAAAGGTTATCCTTTGGGATGGTACTAGTCTTGACTTTTGGATGTTGACTGTGTATCCCAAGGTCTGTAGCAGGTGTATGGCATAGGCCAAGTCCTTTATCAAATTTTATTTGTTGTCCACTTGTATTAGGCAGTCGTCCAGATATGGGTAAATTTGAATTCCAAGTAGTCTGCAATGTGCAATTACTGATGCCAGGCATTTCGTGAATACTCTGGGCGCAGTAGATAAGCCAAAGGGCAATGCTGAGAATTGATAATGCTCTGATCCTGCAAGAAATCTGAGGTGTCTTCTGCAGTTTGGTCGAATAGGGACGTGCAGGTATGCCTCCTTGAGATCTAGTCACCAGCCAAGACTCCTTGCCCAACATGGGAAGAAGTTGCTGTAGGGTCAGCATTTTGAATTTTGGCACAATGAGATAAGTGTTCAGTGCGGACAGGTCGAGAATAGGCCTCCATTGATTTTCCTTTCTTGGTACAAGGAATAGTCTGGAGTAAAATCCTTGGCCTTGTTCTGAACATGGTACCTTTTCTATAGCTTTCATCTGAAATAAATTGCTGATTTGTTTTAAAGCCTCTGCCCTCTGATTTGGTGGAAGGTTTGGCATTCCGTCTCTTTTTGGCAAAGTGTGGAAGTGGAACCTGTATCCTTTGTCTATTATTTGCAATGTCCATGTATCCTTTGTGATATAATGCCAGTTTTTTGAGAATAAAGCCAGCTTTCCGCCCAAGGGTGCTTCCAGTTGATCACTCGTAGGCGGAATCAGAGTTAAGTCATTGACCCTGTCCTGGTGTAGTAGTTGTTGTTGTTGCTGTTGCACTACTCCTCTGGTTGGCAGGCTGCCACTGACGGCCTCTGTAGGAGCCCTTTGATTGACCTCTGCCTCTAGGGCGCCTGTTCCTGCCTCTCTGGGCTCTGTCTGAGTCTGGAAAGGACCAATTCTTAGTAGGCCAGTTTCTGCTGAATCTCGGTGGTTGAACTTGCAGGAAATCTTTAACTGTTTGCACAGATTTTGCCTTTTCTTCAACCTTTTTTAAGATCTCCTGAGCAGAGGAGCCAAATAAATTTTGTTTCTCCATTGGAACATCCAGGAGTTTAGCTTTGACATGGTCTGGCAAAGATTGCTCCTTCAGCCAGGCATGCCTACGAATAACTGCCCCAGTCATAGCTGATCTAAATGAAGCCTCCAGTGCATCATAGCCACATTTTAAGAAATGATTACTAACCTGTTGTGAGTTGTGTACCAAATCCTGAAGGGATTTACGGTCTAGGGGTTCAGGAGAAGAAAGTTTCTTATTCAGTTCATCTAACAAATACTCCTGGTACTGTATCATATGAAATTGACAGTTTAATGCCCTGACAGAAAGAGTTGCAGAAGTATACACCTTCTTTCCCCATCTCTCTAAAGCTCTAGACTCTCTGTCAGAGGGTAGAGGATTTTTGGCAGTAGCGGCCGCAACCCCTTTAGGGCCCTGAGAAATAGTTTCTGGATCTACAGAATGGGCTTTATACAAATGGAAATGAGAATCCGGGACCCTGTAGTATCTGTCAGGTTTGGCAGGGGCCAGAGGGAGAGTATCAGGGGCTGTACTGACATCATTGTACACATCATCAATTACATTCAGAACAGGAGGTATAGCTAAGGGAGAAATCCTGACCTTGCCATTGAAAATGCTCTCTCATGGAGTGTAGAGTCTCACCAAAGGAAAACTCTTCAGGAGGGGAGGCCGAAGGGATAGATTCCTCTGCATCTGAATCCTCATAAGGTGAGTAAGCCCCTTCCTGGTGGTCTGACAACTCAGATCCATCCATGGAATCATCTGAGGAGTGTGGATCAGAGGGGTCAGTCCTGGGCCTTTTGTCTGGAGGAGGTTGAGAGGCCCTGACTGGGTGAGGTTGTGCACCCCTAATTAAGGAAATAAGGTCCTCAGCAAGGCTGAGGATCTGTGAACTAGAGGAAGGCCTCTGGGAGGTAGATTTGGCAGGCAAAGCTTTTGAAAGTTTGGCAGCTTTAGCCCTTGAAAAGGCCTTAATGGACATGGAAGCAGGGGGCATAGCTGCCCCACGTGCAGGGGTAGAAATGTTCAAAGGTATGGTGTCGGACAATTCCTGAACACTAGCTTCGGTAGGTAGTTCTGAAGCCGACTCAGCCGGGGCCTCTCGGGCCTCAGTGGTCGGAAGTATGGTTTCGGAAGAAGGAATCGCCGAGGACTCGGTTTCGGCTGAAACCGAGACACTTGCGGTAGGCCTAGCCGTGGTTTCAGCCGAAACCGCGGGCCGCGAGTGTCGGTCCTTTTCCTTGCGTTTTTTGACCATATGCGAAGTCGGAGTCTCCGAAGGCATTTTATAAGCAAAAGCGGCTCCAAAAAATTCCTCTGCAAACTCTGACCGACGTCTAAGAGTTCGTTGGTTGAAGGAGGCACAGGCTAAACAGGCCGATACGTCGTGGTCTGGGCCTAAGCAAGGAAGGCAGTAAGAATGGAAATCCTTATGAGGTATTTGTTTCCCACAAGTTAAAAATGATTTGCTTTGTCTGACATCGGCTGAGGCAAGAAAGAGTCCCCAACGGGATACTTAGCTTTTTTCGAAGTCTTCGGTAGCTGAAATCACTGGATCTGACCGACCGGCACTTGCGAACAGCTTCTGCTTCGGGCACCGCACGGCAAGAAAGACTGAGGAAAATGGCGTTGGCTGATGCTTTTATACCCCAGACGCTCTGACGTCGGGGAAAGTGCGACATCAGCCGAGGCCAGACCCAGACTTTGGAATCCGGCCGACCGAAGGGCTGCCTGAGGCAGGACAACCCATATGTTATGACTGCAGATGCATCCTTGAAGGACATCAGTAGGTGTTAATATAATTTTGTAGCACTCATAACTAATCATAGCTGCAGATTGCATTTAATCATACAAAGGGCTTTCCATCGTTATTTTTGCCTGTTACTCATACTCAATACCATTCAACCAAATTTAGGCATAGTTGTTTTTGCAGAAATGCATACTTGCAAGTGATCATGCTGGTCTGTTTAATGACAGAAAAGTTCACTTCAAAAATAGAAGCAGTCATAATGGTAGTATGTTGAATTGCAGCTTGCCATTCAACACGAATTGTGCTGAGAATGAGGTGTCACATTGCAGCTAGCTTTAGAAAAATTATGTTTTCGCCTCTGCTAAGCCTAATTGCCCTGCAGAACAGCTGGACTTCTCTTTTTTTTTCATAATCACTCAAAAAGAACAAGAATGCTTAAAAATTATTTAAACAACAAAATCAACAGTTCTAGGAAACATACTAATATGTTGTGGAAATATGCTGTTAAGAAAAGATATTAAGGCAGTAACATATATAGGCACAATCCAACAACTCTATTTCCCCATATGATGTCACGTATACACAACCACACACGCCACCTTACTTTGTTTGCAGCCAGATGATAATACATCTGCATTGCAGCAGCTGCTGCTGAGCCTTCACTAATTCACAATTAGCCTTAAATCTACAAACGGGCAGCCAGAAGCTAATAAATAATCCACAAACGAGCACTTCTAATGATCAGCCAGGCGCGAAATTCAGCAAACAAGCCGTTCCTGCTCAGCAAGTATTTGATTTTTGAGCCTGAAATAAATGTGCATACGTACGTGAGCTCAATTCCGACAGGCTGGCAGCCTTGATGGAGCTGACGTCATCACGCAGGATGACGTCAGCTGACAAAGCGCGAAAACTTTGAACCCCAAAACTCGGTAAAAAACGAGTAATTCGGGACGGTTGGGAGGTATGTGCCTTACAGCCACTATCTTACAGAGTTATATCAGCTGCCTTACAGCCACTATCTTACAGAGTTATATCAGCTACTTTACAGCCACTATCTTACGGAGTTGTATCAGCTGCCTTAGAGTGCTGTCTTACAGAGTTATGTCAGCTGCCTTACACCCACTGTCTTACAGAGTTACATCAGCTGCCTTACAGCTACTATCTTCTAGAGCTATATCATCTGCCTTAAAGCCACTATCTTACAGAGTTTTATCAGCTGCCTTATACTCACTATCTTCTAGAGTTATTCCAGCTGCATTACAGCCACTGTTTTATAGTTATATCATCTGCCTTACAGCCACTACCTTACAAAGTTATATCAGCTGCCTTACAGCCACTATCTTACAGAATTATGTCATCTGTCTTACAGACGCTATTTTACAGAGTTGTATCACCTGCCTTACAGCTACTATCTTCTAAAGTTATATCAGCTGCCTTACAGCCACTATCTTAACAGAGTTATATCATCTGCCTGACAGCCGCTATCTTACAGATTTATATAATCTGCTTTACACCCACTATCTTACAGAGTTTTATCAGCTGCTTTACAGCCACTATCTTACAGAGTTCTATCATCTGCCTTACAGCCTCTATCTTACAGAGTTATATCAGCTGCCTTACAGCCACTATCTTACAGAGTTATATCAGCTGCCTTACAGCCACTATCTTACAGAGTTGTATCAGCTGCCTTACAGCCACTAACTTTTATATCAGCTGCCTTACAGCCTCTATCCTACAGTTATATCAGCTGCGTTACAGCCATTATATTACAGAGTTGTATCAGCTGCCTTACAGCTGCTATCTTGCAGAGTTATATCACCTGCCTTGCAGCCATTATTCTACAGAGTTATATCAGCTGCCTTACAGCCACAATCTTACAGAGATATATAATGTAACATACAGCCGCTATCTTACAGAGTTACATCAGCTGCCTTACAGCTACTATCTTCTAAAGTTATATCAGCTGCCTTACATCTGCTATCTAACAGAGTTATATCAGCTGCCTTACAGCCACTATCTTACAGAGTTATATCATCTGCCTTACAGCCACTATCTTACAGAGTTATATTAGCTGCCTTACAGCTGCTATCTTACAGTTATATCAGCTGCATTACAGCCACTATCTTACAGAGTAGTATCAGCTGCCTTACAGCCGCTATCTTACAGAGTTATATCATCTGCCTAACAGTCACTATCTTGCAGAGTTACATCAGCTGCCTTACAGCTACTGTCTTCTAAAGTTATATCAGCTGCTTTACAGCTGCTATCTTACAGATTTATATCAGCTGCCCTACAGCCACTATCATACAGAGTTATATCATCTGCATTACAGCCACTGCCTTACAGAGTTATATCATCTGCCTTACAGCCGCTATCTTACAGAGTTATATCATCTGCCTTATGGCCGCTATATTACCGAGTTATATCATCTGCCTTACAGCAGCTATCTTACAGATTTATATCAGCTGCCTTACAGCCACTATCTTACAGTTATGTAAGCTGCCTTACAGCCACTGTCTTACAGTTATATCAGCTGCCTTACAGCCACTATCTTACCGAGTTATATCATCTGCCTTACGACCGCTATCTTACCGAGTTATATCAGCTGCCTTACAGACGCTATCCTACAGAGTTTTATCATCTGCCTTACAGCCACTATCTTACAGAGTTATATCAGCTGCCTTACAGCCACTATCTTACAGAGTTATATCAGCTGCCTTACAGCCACTATCTTACAGAGTTATATCAGCTGCCTTATAGCCTTTATCCTACAGTTATATCAGCTGCGTTACAGCCATCATATTACAGAGTTGTATCAGCTGCCTTACAGCTGCTATCTTACAGAGTTATATCACCTGACTTACAGCCACTATTCTACAGAGTTATATCAGCTGCATTACAGCCGCAATCTTACAGTTATATAATCTAACATACAGCCGCATCATCTGCCTTACAGCCACTATCTTACAGAGTTTTATCATCTGCCTTATAGCCACTATCTTACAGAGTTATATCAGGTGCCTTACAACCACTACCTTACAGAGTTATATCATCTGCCTTACAGCCATTATCTTACAGAGTTTTATCATGTGCCTTACAACCACTATCTTACAGAGTTTTATCAGCTGTCTTACAGTTATTATATTCTAGAGTTATATAATCTGCCTTAAAGCCACTATCTTTCAGAGTTATATCAACTGCCTAACACTCACTATCTTCTAGAGTTATTCCAGCTGCCTTACAGCCACTGTTTTATAGTTATATCATCTGCCTTACAGCCACTATCTTACAGAGTTATATCAGCTGCCTTACAGCTGCTATCTTACAGTTATATCAGCTGCATTACAGCCACTATCTTACAGAATAGTATCAGCTGCCTTACAGCTGCTATCTTACAGAGTTATGTCAGCTGCCTTACAGCCACTGTCTCAAAGAGCTATATCAAGTGCCTTACAGCCACTATCTTACAGAGTTATATCATCTGCCTAACAGTCACTATCTTGCAGAGTTACATCAGCTGCCTTACAGCTACTGTCTTCTAAAGTTATATCAGCTGCTTTACAGCCACTATCTTACAGAGTAGTATCAGCTGCCTTACAGCCGCTATCTTAAAGAGTTATATCATCTGCCTAACAGTCACTATCTTGCAGAGTTACATCAGCTGCCTTACAGCTACTATCTTCTAGAGTTATATCAGCTGCTTTACGGCCACTGTCTTACAGAGTTATATCATCTGCCTTATGGCCGCTATATTACAGAGTTATATCATCTGCCTTACAGCCGCTATCTTACAGAGTTATATCATCTGCCTTATGGCCGCTATATTACAGAGTTATATCATCTGCCTTACAGCAGCTATCTTACAAATTGATATCAGCTGCCTTACAGCCACTATCTTACCGAGTTATATCATCTGCCTTACAGCCGCTATCTTACAGAGTTATATCAGCTGCCTTACAGCCACTATCTTACAGAGTTATATCAGCTGCCTTACAGCCACTATCTTACAGAGTTATATCAGCTGCCTTATAGCCCCTATCCTACAGTTATATCAGCTGCGTTACAGCCATTATATTACAGAGTTGTATCAGCTGCCTTACAGCTGCTATCTTACAGAGTTATATCACCTGCCTTACAGCCACTATCTTACAGAGTTATATCAGCTGCCTTATAGCCTCTATCCTACAGTTATATCAGCTGCGTTACAGCCATTATATTACAGAGTTGTATCAGCTGCCTTACAACCACTATCTTACAGAATAATGTCATCTGTCTTACAGCCTGATCTTACAGAGTTGTATCAGCTGCCTTACAGCTACTATCTTCTAAAGTTATATCAGCTGCCTTACAGCCGCTATCTTACAGAGTTATATCATCTACCTTACAGCCGCTATCACAGAGTTATATCATCTGCTTTACACCCACTTTCTTACAGAGTTATATCAGCTGCTTAATAGCCACAGTCTTACAGAGTTGCATCAGCTGCCTTACAGCCACTACCTTACAGAGTTATGTCAGTTGCCTTACAGCCGCTATCTTACAGAGTTATACCATCTGCCTTACAGCCGCTATCTTACAGATTTATATCAGCTGCCTTGGCTTCCACTATCTTAAAGTTATGACAGCTGTCTTACAGCCACTATCTTACAGAGTTATGTCAGCTGCCTTACAGCCACTGCCTTACTGAGTTATATCAGCTGCCTTACAGCCTCTATTCTACAGAGTTATATCAGCTGAATTACAGCCACTATCTTACAGAGTTATATCAGCTGCCTTACAGCCGCTATCTTACAGCGTTATATCAGCTGCCTTACAACCACTATCTTACAGAGTTATATGAACTGCCTTACAGCCACTATCTTACAGAGTTATATCATCTGCCTTACAGCCACTGTCTTACAGAGTTATGTCAGCTGCCTTACAGCCACTATCTTACAGAGTTATATCATCTGCCTAACAGCCACTATCTTACAGTTATGTCAGCTGCCTTACAGCCACTGATTTACAGAGGTAAATCATCTGCCTTACAGCCACTGTCTTACAGAGTTATGCCAGCTGCCTTACAGCCACTATCTGCCTTACAGCCACTGTCTTACAGAGTTATGCCAGCTGCCTTAACAGCCACTATCTTACAGAGTTATATCAGCTGCTTTACAGCCGTTATCTTACATAGTTGTATCAGCTGCCTTACAGCCACTATCGTACTCAGTTATATAAGCTGCCTTACAGCCACTGGCTAAGTCCCTAACTTGATTTCAGAGAAGAATATTCTAAAGATCAGAGGACTAACCCTGCAATGACCCTTAAAAAATTCCACCAAATGCATTTGTTGCATCAGTTACTTGACTTCCAAACCTTGTTCGCAGAAATCTACATTTGTTTTTACCCACAGAATAACATATCCATTTATATTCAGTTCACATAACTTGTCAATTTTTGCAACATCAGGACTTTTTTTGAAAGTCTGGCAGTTAACTGCTGGTTGGGCTTTTATATTTGATCTAGATTGCTTTATTGACAAAGTCAGCCAAAAGTTAGATATATCTATTTAAGGACTATTCATTTATCCAGTTATTTTAATGTAGTTGAATATCTGATTGTTATTACATTTTCCTGGATTGTTAAATTCAGAATTTTAACCAAAATGTCCTCATGCCATTTGAAGACATGGGTGGTGTGCAGTGACATCCTAAAAAATAGTATCACTTTTATCAGGCAAGCTATTAACATGCAGTAATTCATGTCCTACCTGCATATCTTGTACCAAAACCTTAGCCGGTGTTAGGCACCTGCTAAACCCACGGCCGCAGGGAGCCCCTGATTATTCTCCCTGCATATGAGGGCCCTTACATGAAGCAGCCGTGGGTTTCTCTGTCTCCTCCACTCCTTGCTCAGCAGCTGCCAGACATTAGCACAGCTGTGTAACTTCACTACCCAGTTCCATTTTTTTTTTTACTTTGCCTGTAAGCTGCAGTCAGTCAGGTCCACTTCAGTGAAGCAAGGGACCTGATTGGCTGCAGCAACCAGGGAAGTAAATTCTAGTTTCCTGATTGGTTACAGCAGTGACCAGGGCATAAGCTGTAATTTCTTTTTTTTTCCCTAACAGGGAACCTTGACAGGAGAACCTAGCAAGGATTGTTGGTAGTGGGCATAGGCTTTGCAAGACCTTCAAAAATTTGGGACGGTTTTCTTCATTTAAATAACACCAAGCAAACTGAAGTTTAGAAGCAAGAATGAAACCGGACACGGGTTATTATGACAATGAGCACTTCCTACAGGTCATTATACTGACTGCTTTTTAAACTCCAGCTTTAGTTAATGCTGCATGATGTTTTGCTTGCCAGTTTTAAGGAACATTGGTGTCCCAAGTCCAAGCAGCTGTGGATAAAGGCGGCAGAGGCAGGCCGCCCTTTTATACTGTCCCTCACCAGCAAGAATGTTTGCATTAAATATGTTACAAAAGCAGTAAGTAAGAAGTAAGACCTGGGATTTGCTTGGTCATGTTTTTTTTTTCTTTTTAGTTTCAGATGGTCACCTTTTGAAGCTTAATGGTTCAGAAATGCATTGACAATGGTACTGGGTTTTATCAGAGCTCTTGTTCTGTCTACTGCAAAACTGCTTTAAGTTTGCAAACCAACCTCTATGACACAGCGGTGCCAGTTCATCCTAAACAGCTGGCATGTAGTTCTGTGGTTACCGGTCATGGACAGAAACATACCTCTGACCCATAAAAAGCAAAACACTTCAATATACATACATATATATATATATATATATATATATATATATATATATATATATATATATATAGATATAGATAGAGAGAAATAGCTATAAGTATATGTATATACTGAAGGGACACAAATAAAGTACCGTTTTCTTACTTTTCAAAAAAGATAGTGTTCAGACTCTACGCCCCATACAGCTAGAGACTGACAACTTTGCTTAGGCTTACTTTAGTTATTTAATATAATGTGTGTACCCTTAAATGGTCTGATTTTATGACAAACGTATAAAACTAGGAGGAGCAAGGCTAAAGTTGAGGGGGGAAAAATCACAATGCTGTGAGTATATCAGCACTTAAGAGGTTTGGTATTACACTGAAAGGACTGGGGAAGGTGTTGAAGGACTAACTGATCATAACTCTGTAAAAGCATCTCACGCTACACATGCTGAGTGGTGAGTCCCTATGCAGATTTTTCATTTGGTGTGGTTAACAGTCAGCAGAGCTAAAGCATCTGAGGAGTTGGGGAAAATAAAAGAAGGTAACAAAATGAGTCATTAGCCCAGTAAAAGTAATATGTTGAATTTAATTAATAAGGAAAAAAGTACAAGTGCTAATGCAACAGGAAATGTACACAACTCAGGCAGAACATACGAAATTGAAGAGTAGGGACTGTCTATTATTAGTACAAAGTAGTAATGAGAGGGAAGATGAAGAGGAGTTGTACTGCTGGGTAAAAGTAAGCCGAATTAGATAGAAAGCACAATAGTTGGCAAGGGGGGGGGGGTGTTTAGCAAGATGGAAAGGTAGGGTGAAGAGAAAATTAATGACTAATATCTATTTATCTGTCCTTGCAGTTAAAATATGCAACTATCAGGAAACTAATCCTACAAATCAATTCTGTTGCTGAATGATTTTTGTTAATAGCTGGAGACTGGAACAAAATACTTAGTGAACAGGAAGTAGGCAAAAAGAGGTACAGGCAGCAGACTAGTTCAGAAAAAAACTGAGGTAATGGTAAGTGTCAACTGAAAACACAAGTCCAAAAAAAAATTACGAGTCAAGGAATATAAAAGAAGGATTTAACTGAGGTTTGAAGAGACAGCTTAAGGATTTACAAGTAGGTAAAAAGAGGGGGTCATTAAATATTAGAATTTGGAAGAAGGACAAACACATCCAAGTACAGAAAATGGAGGAAGAAAGGTCATGGGCAAAGAGAATGTCATTCAAACAAACAATTTTTGTGAGCACATCAAATATTCAACGCTATTGGCAGCTACATTGCAACAACAGGCAGTGCAAAGGGCAATAGATTAATTAAGAGATTCTAAAGGGAGGAACTTACCGTACCAGAAATAAGGGAGATATTCAGGTCCTATTTTGTGGATCTGTAAGAAGGGCAAAACGGTCGTATAGACAGGGATAGAAAGACAAGAACTTTGTTGTTAGAATTATAGCTTCTGAGGTTAACTTGGGAAATAAGTGCCAATCTCATAAAACCAACTCCAGTAGATGAAGTTAGATATGCTCTGGGAAAAGAATTGAACTGGAAACTCCTGAACTTGACTTGCTACCTATATAAGTATGGGAATTATCAAAAGAAAAGATAATGCAGATTTGGGTAAACTTTTGTTTACTAAAATCTTACAGGGAGAGGAAGTTCCAAGTTCTTGGAAAAAAGGTCTTGTAGCTGTGATAGCCAAACAGAGTAAGGATCTTAAAAGTCTGAATCCCTATAGACTAATAATTTCAAATCATAATTATAAGATCTATATGTCAATTTTGGTGGCAAAGTTAGGCCTGTTTCTACCAACAATAATACATCTAGATCAAAAGGGAATTATAGAAGGAAGGAGCACTTTTGATAATACCTTATCAACACTAATCATAATCAAAGAGGCTAATCTAGAACACACAAAAATATCAATACTCTCATTAGATGTAAAAAAGCATGTGACAGACTAGATTGGGGTTTCTTGACTATGATGCTGAAAAGCATGAACTTCTCTGATGAGTTTAAGATTTGGTAGATGTTGTATCATAACTAATCAACAACAGCCAAGGTGATAGGGGATTTATCAGAATCATTTTGGCTGTCCTAAGGGACTAGACAGGTGCCATCTCTTCCCATTATTATTTGCTTTATATTTGGAACCTTTGGCATTGTGGATAAGAGTTTCTCACATTAGGGGCTTTCACTGGAACAGTCTATAACCTAAATTTGCATTATACACAGATAATATAATTGTCACACTAAAGCACCCTTGTGATGATATGCCACAACTAATGAACATGTTGTAACAGTTCGGGGAAATGTTAGGGTATACGATAAATAAAGGCAAGACTAAGACAACTGGAATTCATCTAGAAACTCAGGCAGAACTTCAATTTATATATCTGGGAATTTTACTTATTAGCACATACGGGACTTCTATGTTAAAGTCTTAGGCAATTTTTGAAAAGATCAGAGGGAACTTGAGAACGTGGATATTATTAGATCTGGAATTAGATCAAAGGGTCCACATGTTATATTGTCACATAGAACCCTGCTTCCTGTACTTACAACAATCTTTCAAGTTATAGATAAAAGGGAATGTTACAAAAGCTAAATAAAAATGGATGCGGGATTTCATACGGCATAGTGATAAGGTGAGAGTGAAATAGGTGAGATTAATATTTCCAAGGGATATGGGGGGGTGTACCTGATATAGACAATAAGGCAACAATATTGCTATGTTAGCCAAAATAAGCTGGAGCAACCTGGATCAAATTTGGAAAAAAATGCTGCATGTAAATAATGACTAGTTAGGTTCAACTGATATATAGAATCTTTTTTGGGGAAAGAGGGCAAGATAGTGCACTCACTATACTTAAATGATTTGTGTACGGCATGTGCCTCCCTTATGGTGGGAAAAACATATAATTCATGGAAAATACAAATATTGTCAATTGAAGTGCTAATAAAAAGTATGGTTAGGCCTGACCCTGCAGAGGACTGGAGAAAATTAAATACATCTTTAACGTATTGGGATCAATTACTGTTAAAGACAGAATATTGACATGGGATAAAGTCAGGATAATCTCTGGAGTACTGGATGGGAGGTATCTGCAGCTTTATGCTATAAGAAGGCAATCGGAAACCTTTCCTTGGTTTAAAAATGTCAGATTGCCAAGGTTTAATCAATTGGTGGAGAACACTATGCACTAAACCCTAATTTGATAAAAGCATAGTCTGCAAGGACTTCCAAGATGTCTTCACAGTGATCAACAGCTTAATCAGCTCTACCACTGGGAAAACAGAAACTGAGAGACTGCAGCCAAAGATACTGTCAATTTGAGTAAAATTCTGTACTGTACTGATGTCGTAACACGTGCTAATACAAATCCAGTTCTACTATCTAAGTTTATCATATCAATGTTTTAAATTATCCTTGATGTTATACCTTTGTTCTGCAGTTTTTTTTTTTGGCTATGTCTGGAATTGTTAAGCTGAGAGGTTAGTAGAGCCGGCTATATGTAGGGCTATGAGAATGTTGCACAATATTTATATGTTTGCTCTGTATTTTTAGTCTGTTCCTCATCAAAAATGTGGATTCAGGCAATGCATGCTACTGGAAAATTTCTTATTCTACCATCTTTATTAGTTCATAAGCACATTGCTTTCAATCCCTAATGTTATGTCCTTGCCTTGTTTTTCATTTTTTTATCTCGCCTAGAATTGTGCAGAGACATTGGGGGGGGGGGTGAGAATTCTGTAGAATGCACTGATTATTTTAATGAATGCTAATGCAAACCCTGTTATTCTAATAACTTTCTAAGTTTATCATACCAATGTTTGTAACTATCCCTAATGTTACACCTTTGTTCTGTGGTTATTTTTGGCTTTAGAATTATACTGAGAGGTTAGGAGGTTGGTAGGAGCTGTGGGAATGTTGCACAATGTCTAGATGTTTGGTAGTTTTGGTATGTTCTTCAAAAATGTGGGGTCACACAACACATACTACTGCAAAATCTTATTCTAGCATCATTATTAGTTTATAAACCAATTATTTTTAATCCTTAATTTTCAGTCTTGCTGTAGTGCTGTCTTCATGTGTGGGTGTCTGTCGTGTGAGAAAGTCTGGGTAGTTCTCTCTCTTGTGTTTCTGTCCTGTGCAAGGGAGTCTGTGTGGGTGTCTCTATTCAGTCTTGCTGTAGTGCTGTCTGTTTTGTGTGTCTGTCCTGTGTGTGTGTGTCTTTGTGTACGTCTGTGGGACTGGCTACCTTGTCATAATGTAACAACATTGCTACTAAATGCCAGTCTGTGTGTGTGCGTGTGTGTGTGTGTGTGTGTGTGTGTGTGTGTGTGTGTATGTGTATACTTCTGTGAGTGGCTGCCTTGCTGTGAGACAGAGTTTTATCGTAATGTAACACTGGTACTAAATGCCAGTCAGTGTGTGTACCTTGGCACTTCAAGTCTTTTTAATGGTCTGAATGTAGTAATACTATACAGTGATTGTTAAATGGTGCTGGGTGAGCTTGACAGGGAAGGGGGTGTGATAGTAACATTGTCACACTTTATATTCTCCTGGGTAGGGCCCCCAACTTGAAACTTGCTGGGGGCACCCAAATGCTAGCATCGGCCCTGACCAAAACTCTACATTTTCCTTAACAAATATGGACACACCATCCCCACCTGATTCATTTGGGTTCATTTGGTCTGCTATAAGGAAAAGCAGAAAACCTGCCTTTATTAGGATGCATGATGTGTCTTTACATCAAGCTACAGTAACTGTGTACAACTGAATTTGTTCTCAGGGAAGGGAAGACATATTCATTGATTTACAATTTGTTTGCCAGATAGGTGAGCTGATCTATTGACCCTTTTCAATCACAACCCAGGTAAGAAGCATTGCAAAGTCACCATAAACAAAACAAAACAGATGTAAATGTACACAATATATCTCACTGTAACTAATACATGCAATAATTAATATAAAATAGCAGAGGTTTAAGTAGAGATAATGTTTACATTGTTAGCATGACCATCCTTATGTTGGTTATTAATGCTTTCTATTAACATTACATTCACAGACACAATATATGCACTTTATACAAGGAGGTGAAAATGTGTAGGAAGCTGTGAAAAACATTTGAGAATCAATCCATGGAATGTGTTTAGGTACCAAATGTCTTAGTCAGTATCACATAAATTATAGCACAATTTGAATAAAGCTTGCAGCCAGAGATTGAACATAGTTGGCAGATTCACAGTATTCAGAATTTAAGTACATCTAAAAATATGTTATAGCCCCAAGCAGTGACTGCACTGATAGAACAATCCCTAAGTGCATCAAATATAACGAGACATTTAAAAGCAACCCCCTGTGGTAGAATACCTGTATAAATAAATTATATAGCAAGAGAAAGAAATTGTTTAATTCTTATAAGAGGTCTCATTCTACCAACCTTAAGAGCACATTTAAGTAAACCAGCAAAGAGCTTAAAGTAGCGATTATGGAGTTCAAAGCTGTATATGTACTTAAAATAGCCAATAATACCAAAACTAGATACATTTTTTAACCTCTATCAGTACACTAAAAAATAATACTCAGCAATGTTCAAAGCCACAATAATACTGCACATTCTGATCCAGAAGAAATAGCTACTATCCTAGCTAACAAATTTGGTGCAAAGTTTGCTCTGCCAACAGTTTTAGCTATTCTACAGGATCCACATTTTGAGCAACAGCATTTATTACTGTGGAACAAGTTCTCTCATCCATCTCACACACTAAAAACACCTCATCCATAGGCCCTGATAATATACCAGGATTGCTTATTATCAGTGTCAAATATTGTCTATTTGAACCCCTTCTTAAACTCTTTAATCGTTACATTCCCAAAGCCTAATGTTATTACACAAAGGTGGCTCAACCATGAACCTTGGTAGCTATAGACCCATTGTCTCACTAACCTTGTATGCAAATATTATCTCAGGCCTCAATAAGCTAAATATTAAAAATCTCTTAACCCCTGACCTTCGACTTTGTCAAAGGAAGGTCTTGTCAATTTTAATGTCATTATTTTTTTAAAAAGTAACCAAAACAATAGATAGCAATTATGTGGTGCACATAGAATATCTTCTCTTCTCCTGGCCAAGGCTTTTGACAGTATTCTCCATGCAGACATTATTGGCAGATATGTAAATCTGAATATTGATCTTTATGTTTTATGGCGGATAGCTAACTGGCTGTCTGACAAAACCAATGCAGTTAGAGTCATAGATGCCACTTCTAAAAGCAAAAAAAAGTCCCAGCAGTGTACCACAAGAGTCAGTATTGGACCAGCTCCTTTTTGGCATATATTTCTCAGACCTTAAGGCCAGCATTTGTAGTCCATGGTTAACTAAGTTTGCAGATAACTATAGATGACTGTAAATTGGGTGTTGTTATATGATTTTCACAAACTCAGAATTGCTCCATCATGGATTAGACTATGTTCACAATTGGTGTAAGGACAATGGTCTCAAATTAAATGTAATAAAATGTATTAAAGTCCATTTACATAATCAAAACAGTTTCACTTACCATATAGGAGATGCGCCCCTCTAATCAGAAACTGGTGTAAGGGATTTAGGCCATCTTATTGCAAATTCCTTATTGTTTGATCATCATGTCTCCATAGTAGTTTGGAAAGCCTCCTATCAAGTTAACTTTCAAAGGCATTTCCACTAGATTCAATATTCTAATTACACTTTACTTGCATTTCAGCAGACCTATTCTTTAAATATAGTGCACATTTTGGCATCTATTTGTCTAAACATATTACTCAGCTTCAGAGATTCATAACTAAACAGATCAGTAGCCTCAAACATCTTATTCTTCAGGACAGACCGGAAGTCCTTCCTCTGTACTCAGTCTCACACAGACTACTCTGTGGAGTTCTGTCTCTAGCCTTTTGAGTTATGAAGAATCCAACCTTCCTAAACCTCCTATTCCTTCACAGAACAATTGATATCTCAAATACACGGATACATTTTCATCAGTAAGTAAATAATACACAACATGATGAATTCATATCCCGATATCCCTCTCACCTCTGAACAAATTTCCACTACATGTCAAGCAGAGTAACACTCTTGCCACCTTCAAACTAAACCTAAGTAAGTGGATGGGATGCCTCAAATTCAACCCAGTCTTTTTTTTTTTGGTTAGGCCTGTAATGGTCTGCAGACTGATTGCCTTATCTTTACCTGTGAAAATATACACCTATGATTAGGAAAAAGAGTCAGTCGATTCATGTCAAGCAGTTGTGAATGATGATTCTTAATTTTCTTATGGGGAACATGCAAAGTAGAAGAAGATGGAGACAATTAGTGTTTTTATTGGGCAAACATTACTTTATGTAACTGAGTAAGAATGAAATAGCCAACAGAAGAGAAGGAAGCAGTAGGTAATGCCACAAACTAAGTCAAAGCAGCGTTCAGTAAAACCTAAGGATCCAGGAAATTTTGAAGGAATGATACAATTTGGTGAACTGACAAGCATCCTTTGCTCTTGAGTAAAGACCATTATCTTTTAGAAGACTCAGAATGTTTGTGCCCATTTAGAGAGCAGAACATCTTTATTAGTTTATCATCTATCACTACAGTTCCTCTATAGGTCCAGGAAGAGCAAAATGTTGGGAAGAAACAGTTTCTTTCTTTTGTCTCCAGGAAACATCCCACGTTCTAAATTTTGCTTTCAAGTTTCTTGATAGTCAAGGTAGACAATTTTCCCAAATGCTTATGTATAAATGAATAATGAGAGGAAATGTTTATATTGAAGTACAATCCACAGGAATGTTAAACTTGTCTCATACACATTATAGGCAAGGAGAACAATATGCCATCCTTAAAGGAAATGTCTACCCACGATGCATTAACCTTATCCCAGAGTTATTTTCTTAACTTATAAAATCACCTGGATATTGTTTAATGTTATGAGATCTTTCAGGGATTACCTTTTTTTTTTCATTGATGCCTGTTTTCCTAACAAAGAGTATGAATGATCTTCTATTTTTTCATATTGAAATCACAAACTGTTTCAGAAATGAGTTTGTATCAATCATTATTTCCTAGACTAAACATCAAAGGTTATAGAATTTTCAGTGGCACTTGCCGCACACATTTTTGCATTCTGAGACATGCTTTGATGAGGTCAGTAAGGTACTCCAAATAGCTTAAGTAAAATTGCTTTCTAATTAATACTTTGTTGGAGAAATCTGTTAGAGATGAGCTGCACAGTAATACCACATAATTAACCTGGCAAATGCGGCTTTTATAACCAGAGAAAATTTGTATTTATCAATTTTAACCACAAAATTAAGTACAGTAACAAATATAAATGCAGCTGCCACTTGTAAGCTCTCTGAAGAGACAACATTCAGTCACATATAACTAAGCAGAGCTGATGATATTCACACTTTCTAAGTATGTGGAGAAAGATGCAGAGCCTAGAACATTTAAGTACTACAGTTTTAAACATTTAGCAAAAGCCTGTCTGTCAGTTCTTTTATATTCAGTAAAATGTAAATGGATCAGAAAAGGCTTGAATCTGAAGAAGTCTG
Organism: Protopterus annectens; assembly: GCF_019279795.1. Classification (NCBI taxonomy): domain Eukaryota; kingdom Metazoa; phylum Chordata; order Ceratodontiformes; family Protopteridae; genus Protopterus; species Protopterus annectens. The sequence continues at coordinate 424,466,551 of NC_056728.1, read as the reverse complement.
GCAATATAAGCTGATGAAAGAACTTAATAAATCCATTTTTGGGAACTTGTTTCGTGTTGGCATTTTTGGAACAAGACTTTTCTTTTGGAAGTCACAACATATTGCAGCTTGACAGCAGGCAGAACCAAATTCTTTACTCTGTCGTTGTTGCTTGCAGGTTAGTACTGGCAGATTTTATTGCCTAGCCCAAGACCTGACCTTAACAACTTAAGCAGGGGGTGCTTAGCATTTGTTAAGGTTAGGTCTCGTGCCAATGTAGTGATTAACTGATTTGTCTTTTTCTGAATATCTGAGGATAATCATGGCACTCTATGCACTACAAAAAAATTATGATCAGGTCTCTAATCATAATCTTTTTTTAAGCTCTTGAAAATGGATTTAAGAAATTCATCTCTTGATGTTCACTGACAAGCTAAACTTTACAAATTCATTACTGAACACATAAATACTTGCTTATGTTGGAAGACAAGATCATCAGTCTCTATGTTATGCATGCATATGCACATAAATACCTTTCAAAATAAAACTTAGAAAGATGAGATTCCAATAAAATTATTAAAAAAACACAAATATTCTAATAAAGACACAAAGCAGAGTCAACTTAATGAAGTTGTATCTCCTTATGCAGTCTAATAAGAACGTCAGAGCAAATCAATCTCGGACTGGGTCGGTAAGTAAGAACAGCATTTGTACGCTTTCTGGCCCTGAGAAGTATACTTGCAAGAGTTGTATGTTTGTCAACTAACACAAATAAAACACTATTATATTCCAGTATAGATAGGATTAATCAAAATAGTCATTGCACCACAACTACAGGACAGGTATACTTGACCAATTTGAAAAACATATATTGATAGTGCTAAAATTACCAACAATTTAGGTATGTATACAATGTGTACAATAAAGACAGGTATATGTAATAATTCTCCCATGGCAGTAGCAAACAATGCTGTGCCAGGAGTCACTGTAGTTTAAATCAAGTGCACAGACATATAGGAAGAATAAAGTAGCTATGAAGGTACTGATGAAATGTTTAGGGGACATAACAAGCAGCCATGCAGAATTAAGGCTAGACGACTGGACAAAATTAAAGAGGACAAGCTGTCACTGGAGCAAGGATGCTGGGAGATAAGGATAGACAATAGGCTAAGCTGTATTTAATTGCTCCTCAATGGTGCATTATAGCAATAACCCACGCCTGGGTGTGGGTAATGCTGGATTTACCCACGGTTGGCGTGGTTTGGTCATGAGGGCGATGCCCGAGTGGCCAAACAAAGCCAACCATGGGTAAATCCAGCATTACCCACACCCAGAAGTGGGTTATTGCTATTATGCAATGACATTATTTAAGAAAAAAAAATTACTTTTCTGAAATAATGGCATTGTATAATGTCGCCTTGCTGCCCTTCCGCAGCTGTCTGGTATTCTGCGGCAGTTCTGATGTACTGCGCATGCGTACACCTACGCAGTACATCAGAACTGTGGCCAAAAGCAACGGAGAAAGCAAGATCTCCATTGCTTTTTACAAACTGTTTTCGCTATGTTAAATGGGTTTAACATAGCGAGACAGCTTTAAAAAAAACAAACTGTTTCAAGAAAGAAAAACATTCCATGTTTCCGTATTATGTCTTCTCAACATCTATATGCATATAACATGCATTTCAAATAAACAACAGAAAACATAACTAAGGGAACTAAATAAAGTAATTATTAAGAAATTTAGATGCAGAACTTACAAACTACAACTGATGACTGTTCCGGTCACATGCCACTGTAATCCACCTGAGTAACAAATCAGTAACTTGAGCCACACAAGTGAATAATTAGTCTTTTCAGCACCTGGTTGGTGACATCAGAGAGGTACAACTTTGTTAACCATTTCAGTACCACATACAAAGCAGAGTATTGTTAGAAAAATAATGCCTTTTGTTTTTATATGGTTGCATTTTGCTATAAGGTTTGCTAGAAAGAAGAAATTATGGGTTACTCTAAGAATGCAAAAGACAAACAGTCTTTTGTGTTTGTATACAGTAAGTGAGAGATAAAGTACAGCTTGTAGAAGTAGGTGTAATCAAGAATTAAGGTAAAGCACACCTGTAGAGCACCTGTGCTTGTACAGTCACTGTAGTTGTTCTTTCATTTCTCAGGTACTTCTTTGCTTTGTGTTAGCAATCGACACATCTTCTAACTTTCCTATTTATTATTGTATCCTTTTTCCTAGTTATTCAGGAGCACTCAGATAGCTGCATGGAATTATTATTAAATTATCCTTTCTACTAAATCAAGTGTTAGCAAGCATAGGACTGAGGGAAACTACACAGAATAAGGACAGTATAACAATTTTTTAAAAGTTTCATTGCTGGAAAATTTACATTGAAATGCTTGTTCTTCAGTTTATAAATAAGAATGGAAGAGCAGAGGCCTGACAGACTGCATAGCTCAAGTCTGCTATTTATCCAGTAAGAGTACGTGATGGGGTTCAGTAAAAGGTTACCAAAGCCCTACTACTATCCACAGTAGAAGGCAGATGTTCAGCAGGAACCTTAGAGGTTAGCTAAACTATACGTGCAGTGTGCAGGTAATGCATGACAGACTATTCTATTACCTGAGTGCCTGTAATCAACCAAGGAGTGAAATTCTGCAACTATGCTTATTAGCAGTGTAATAAAATTTACTACACCAAATCAAATCCTTTTTCTGAAATGACATTCTATGGGTCTTTATTTAAATGATTATATATCTTTTGAAAGTCTGTAATTTATGACTACAATGTGGATTAGCCAAAATGAAATCTAGCCAAAGCTAAACCAGAAGGTGCAGACTGATTATATAGATATATACAGTGGATATGAAAAGTGTACACACCCCTGTTAAAATGCCAGGTTTTTGTGATATAAAAAATGACACCACAATAAGTAATTTCAAAACTTTTCCCATCTTTAATGTGACCTCTAACCTGTAAAATTCAATTGAAAAACAAACAAATCTGTTAGGGGAAAACATATAAAAAATAAAAAAAAAAACGTGCAATAAGCTGGTTGCATAAGTGTGCACACCCTTAAACTAATACTTTGTTGAAGCACTTTTTGAATTACAGCATTCAGTCTTATTGGGTAGAAGTCTATCAGGATGGCACATCTTAACTTGGCAATATTTGCCAACTCTTCCTTGCAAAAGTGCTCCAAATCTGTCAGATTGTGAGGTCATCTCTTGTGCACAGCCCTCTTCAAGTCAACCCACAGATTTTCTATTGGATTTAGGTCTGGGCTCTGGCTGGGCCATTCCAAAACTTTAATTTTCTTCTGGTGAAGCCATTCTTTTGTTGATTTGGATGTATACTTGGGGTCGTTGTCGTGTTGAAAGGTGAAATTCATCTTCATCTTCAGCTTTCTAGCACACGCCTGAAGATTTTGGGCCAAAAGTGACTGGTATTTGGAACTGTTCATAATTCCCTCCATCTTGACTAAAGCCCAAGTTCCAGGTGAAGAAAATCAACCCAAAGCATGATACTGCCACCACCATGCTTCAACATGGGGATGGTGTTCTTTTGGTGAGGTGAAATGTTGTTTTTGCACCAAACGTACCTTTTGGAATTGTAGCCAGAAAGTTCAACCTTGGTCTCATCAGATCTTAACACATTTTCCCACATGCTTTTGGGAGACTTGATGTATTGTTTTGTAAATTTTAGCATGGCCTGGATGTTTTTCTGTGTAAGAAAAGGCTTTCATCTTGCAACCATACCCCATAGTCCAGACATATGGAGAATATGGGAGATTGTTGTCACATGTAGTACACAACCAGTACTTGCCAGAAATTTCAGTGTTGCTATAGGTCTCTTGGCAGCCTCCCTAACCATTTTTTGTCTTGTGTTTTCATCAATTTTGAAGGGACATCCAGTTCTTTGCAACGTCACTGTTGTCCCGTATTTTCTCCACTTCTTGATGACTGTCTTCACTATATTCCATGGTATATCCAATGCTGTGGAAATTTTTTTGTACCCCTCTCCTGACTGATAGCTTTCAACAATGAGATCCCTTTGATGCTTTGTAAGCTCTCTGCAGACAATGGATTTTGCTATAGCAGGCAACTGAGTAAATATCAGGAAAATCCTACTAGGGCACCTGAACTTTATTTGGGGTTAATCAAAGTCTCTTTAATTGATGGCAGGTGTGCACCCAAGAAGACTGAATGTTGTAATTAAATCAAAAGGTACTTCAACAAAGTATTAGTTTAAGGGTGTGCACACTTATGCAACCAGCTTATTGTATGTTTTTTTTTTTTTTTTTTTTTATACTTTTCCCCTAACAGATTTATTTGTTTTTCAATTGAATTGTACAGGTTATAGGTCACATTAAAGGTGGGAAAAGTTTTGAAATGATTTATTGTGGAACCATTTTTTTATATCACAAAAACCTGACATTTTAACAAGAGTGTGTACACTTCTTATATCCCCTGTACATATATATATATATATATATATATATATATATATATATATATATATGTGTGTGTGTGTGTGTATTTATATATATATATATATATAGGGTCTATATTAGACTCTCGAAGTCTGACAATATCGAACACAATATTGTTGACACGAGATTACCGAAAGAGCACAACATCGAATGTTTAAACGGAAATCTCTGAAAGGGGAGATTTCCATTTACTTCATTGTTGTGTGGTCTCAGTGCTGGTATATTTAAGTAGCTAGGGGTGTGGGGGGGTGCAGGGGGGCTTGCCCCCCTCTGTAAACACTTTACTTTAATTTTGATTGTTTTAGTTTTTTTTTTTTTTTTGTACAACTGTTCGATGGTTTAAGACTTCGATGCATAAAGTTCGATCTTTATGCATTCAAAGTATTAAACCTTCGAGCTTATAATACAGACCCATAAATATATATATATATATATATATATATATATATATATATATATATATATATATATATATGTGTGTGTGTGTGTGTGCGTGTGTTTTATATATATATATATATATATATATATATATATATATGTATATATATATATAAATTATATATATATATATATATATATATATATATATAAATAATACAGATGTACATATATGTGTGTGTGTGTGTGTGTGTGTGTGTATATACATATATATATATATATATATATATATATATATATATATATATATATATATATATGTCACCATCATCATCTTCTTTCGGCTGTTCCCATTACGGGACGCCACAGCGGATCACCTGTTTCCATTTCTTCCTGTACTGGTCTGTCACACCAACCACCTGCATGTCCTCTCTTACCACATCCATAAACCTTATCTTAGGACTTCCTCTTTTCCTGTTACTTGGTAGCTTCATCCTTAGCATCTTTTTCCCAATATATTCAGCATCCCTCCTCAGCACATGTCCAAACCAACATAATCTTGCCTCTCTGGCTTTGTCTCCAAACCTTCCAACCTGGGCTGACCCTCTAATATACTTATTCCTAATCCTGTCCACCCTCGTCACACCCAGTGCAAATCTTAACATCTTTAACTCTGCCACATCCAGCTCAAACTCCTGCCTTTTTGTCAATGTCACTGTCTCCAACCCATATAACATAGCTGGTCTTACTACCCTCTTGTAGACCTTCCCTTTCACTCTTACAGGTACTCGTCTGTCACAAATCACTCCTGACACTCTTCTCCACCTACTGCATCCTGCCTGTACTCTCTTCTTCACCTCTCTTCCACACTCACTGTTACTCTGAACTATTGACCCCAAGTATTTAAACTCATCCATCTTTGCCACCTCTACTCCTTGCATCCTCACCATTCTTCTATCCTCCCTCTCATTCACACACATATATTCTGTCTTAGTCCTGCCGACCTTCATTCCTCTTCTTTCTAGGGCATATCTCCATCTCTCCGGGGTCTCCTTCACCTGTTCCCTACTCTCACTACAGATCACAATGTCATCTGCAAACATCATAGTCCATGGGGACTCCTGTCTGATCTAATCTGTCAACCTGTCCATCACCATTGCAAATAAGAAAGGACTCAGAGCTGATCCTTGATGTAACCCCACCTCCATTTTAAAAGCATCTGTCACTCCCACTGCAGACCTCACCGCTGTCACACTACCCTCGTACATATCCTGTACCACTCTTACATACTTCTCTGACACTCCTGACTTCCTCATACAATATCACAACTCCTCTCTAGGCACTCTGTCATATGCTTTCTCTAAGTCTACAAAAACACAATGTAACTCCTTCTGACATTCTCTGTACTTCTCCATCAACATTCTCAGAGCAAATATCGCATCTGTAGTGCTCTTTCCCGGTATGACACCATACTGCTGTTTACTAATCATCACGTCCCTTCTTAACCTAGCTTCCACTACTCTTTCCCATAACTTCATGCTGTGACTGATCAATTTAATCCCTCTGTAGTTACTACAGCTCTGCACATCACCCTTATTCTTAAAAATATCGGTAACAAAACACTTTTTCTCCATTCCTCAGGCATCCACTCACTTTCTAAGATTTTATTAAACAATCTGGTTAAAATCTCTACTGCCATTTCACCTAAACACCTCCATTCTTCCACATGTATGTCATCTGGGCCAACAGCCTTTCCATTCTTCATTCTCTTCATAGCTATCCTTACTTCCTCCTTGCTAATCCATTGCACTTCATGATTCACTATCCCCACATCATCCAACCTTCTCTCCCTCTCATTCTCTTCATTCATCAACCCCTCAAATTACTCTTTCCATCTCCTCAACACACTCTCCTCACACACATATGCATACAATCATACATACATGCATATATAAATACATGTATATCAGTGTGCATGCTAATGGTGCCAGGAGCTATGTCAATTTAGTGAAATACCTCATTGTTGAAACCCATATGGTGAAGACCATATGGTCGGCTATGGAGTTAATTGAAAAACTAACATAAACCCACACAACACCTGCCAATAACACAAGCAATGTTTTTGCAGGGGAGCAAACCCCCCTACAGCCCCCATACACCCTACTAATTATTTATATCATCTCTGAGATTGCACCACTATGGGGAAAACAGCAAATGTCCCAATCTCTACTGAACCACAATTTCAGTCAGAATGGTTCAACAAACTAAATTGTTGACCATATGGTGTCGACCATGGGTTTCGACAATTTGGCCCTTCAGTTATCTGACATAGACCTGTGGTGGGATCACAGGATTACTATCTTATCCAGTAGTAAATACCACAAAAAGCAAAAAAAAGGGGAAGAGAAATACCAACAACAACAAACAAGCCAACACATTTATTGCTTAGCACCTTGGCTATTCATCCTTCAAAGAGTAAAAATGTTTAGAAAAACACCATGATAATATACAGATAAAATTACCTATGGTGGGGATCAACACAGAAATACCAACACCTAGGAGGACTACACCATGTAATAGATGCTCTGTATGCAGAAATGTGGTTAATAGTTTCAAGCATATTAATGGACAATATTTTTCTGCCAGAGGCAGTTTTAGTTGCAATACATGTAGAGTTATATATGCCCTAAAGTGTAGTTGCAATAAATATTATATTGGTGAAACCAGTAGGAGTTTTAAAGTGCGTTTTCAAGAGCACTTAAGAAACATAAAAAATGCTAAAATAGACCATCCTTTAGGCAGTCATTTCTTTGATTTTCATGGTTCCAATCCCAATCACATTTGTGGTTGTGTTTTGGAAAAAATTGAGGTATCTTTGGGGGAATTGGTTAGTTTAGATAGCAAACTGCATAAAAAGGATGCCGCATACAGCTTAAAATTCAATGCTCTGGAACCATCAGGGTTAAATAAAGGTTGCAACTGGAAGTATGTAATTTAACTTAATTAACAGTGGGTGTGACTTGTAAATTTTATTTGTATATTATCATGGTGTTTTTTATACTTTTTTACTCTTTGAAGGCTGACTAGCTGATGCGCTAAGCAATAAATTTGTTGGCTTGTTCATTGTTGGTGGTATTCCTATCTTATCCAACCTCTCAATGAAATGAATGGACCAGTGTAACCAAATCCATAAAGAAAGCAATCTGATATGTTTAGAATGCAGGCTGTTTTACTAATACAGTGCTCTAATTGGTGGAATTCTATGGCTAAAAGCATAAATTTAACTTTCAGATCATAATGATACATGAAAAAGTAGGATAAAGTCAGTTTCTTCAAAATCTTATGTTAAATGTAATCTGAAGGCAATATATTGGCCTACATCCCAGAATACATTTGTTAGTGGAAGATGATGAATATGCTGAGAGGTAGGGGGAATTTTTTTAGCTCTGCACACTCATTGTAGAAAATTTGAACCAGGTTTACAGGTTGCAGATGCTGACTGTGAAGACTGGTAGAAAACGGTGAAGGCTGCCAGCCTAGTCAAATAGAATTTGATATATAATTCTGGCATTTGTAAATATAAATGTAAAATACAGGCTTGTTTCTTAAATTAAAGAAAATACTAAAAATGTTGAACTTCAAGATTGTGGCAACATTGCCATCTGCTGTAAGGAAAACTAAGTCAAGCATTTCAAATCTTTCTTTTGAAGTTAAAATTATTTCAAATCTATGCTTTGATCTGTAGAGCTCGGAGTCAGCCTGTCTGAGCTAGCACATTCTTTCTATTGTTTTAACTTAAGAAATAATTACTAGAGTGTACATGTGAAATGTCTTTTATTGCTGTAGCTTCCTGAGCAGGTGTTAGCTTGCTAAATAATCTAGCCTGTTTGCCTGGGAACCCCAGGCTAAGTGTCATCATGATGTAATGTGTATACTGTGAAAACCTAAGTGTTAAAATGATGTAACCTGGGAGGGCCCAGCAGAAATGTTTGTTAGCGGTTTTAAAAACTATTGCTGAGAGAGAGACTGTAAGTATTTTTGTCTGACTATCCAACCTAGCACTGCCTTATGCTCTATGTAAGTAAGTTACTTTAGAAGTATGTTTCTTGTAGCAATAGCTAGGAATTAGAAAAGATTAGACTAAGTGTTTTTCTGTATTCAGATCAGAACTTTCCTACTGTATTGTTTTAAGTATTTCTGTGTGATCTCCGAACTCTTGAATAAAACTGTGGTGTAGTAGTATTGTCTTGTGTTTTTATTATTTATTATTAAATATTTTTAAACCCTTTTCAACTGTGGCTGGTTTATGTAGAGATAAATTAATCTCTAGAGTACATTGCATGCTTATAAGTGACCTTGTACTAAGCCCTTCCAATAAACCTTGATTGCTTAGTTACACTACTATTGGATAATAATATTGCACAGTAATAATTGGACACCCTTTTAAGGGCCTTTTAGTAGCTAATAATTATTAGCTGGTGGTGGCAGGAATTATGACCGTATAGTCTGGGTATAGAGGCACAGCTGGGGAATCTGTGTCAGCCTTTCCCAGGAGTGTCTGTGAAGTTGTATAAATACATATCTCTAAGTGTGTGTGTGTGTGTGTGTGTGTGTGTGTCAGCTACTTGGGCAGGGACATGAAGCACTGGTTAGACAGAGAGGTTACTAGAGGTTTTAGCTTGCCAGCTAGGCTGAGATCTGGACCCTATAGCTGTGCCAGTGATGAGCCTTATTGGGGACCTGGGGAGCAAGGGAGCGACCAGCCCCGGACTGACTGTGATCTCTGTGTGCTCTTAAGGGAAATTACACTTTACTGTGTGTATTGGTTATCCTTTCTCCTATATGAGATGCCCTCTGTGGTGTTTGTGGTGAGGACTGAGGCTCCTTGATTGCTGGGCCAGGGCACAGGCATCCCATATTAACTGGTGGCAGTGGTTGGGATATCCATCTCACATATTAATTGGTGGCAGTGGTTGGGATATCCACCTCACATATTAATTGGTTTGCAGTGGTGGGATCCATTTCACATACTAATTGGCTTGTAGTTGTGTGGGTAGAGTGAATCCTGTATCTTATGTACAGTGATCTCCGAAGGTGTTTTGTACTCTAAAACAGCCACGCAGTGAATGCTCAGAGTTCAGATCACAATTGTTTTATTTTTTTTTTGTTAGCTTAGTTAGTCAGGGTGAGCAGGCAGCATGTCAGCAGAGGAGTATGGAAAGCTGACAAGGAGCCAGCTGGTAAAGATGTGCCAGGCTAAAGGACTGGTGCATGGAAACCTGACTAAGGCAGACCTGATTGCAGCCTTGGTTACAGCTGCATCAAAAAACAGCAACCAGGAGGGCAATCAGAGTGGCAGTGGAGATACAATATCCTTGGAGAATGAACAGCTATTTTTTGTTTGTTTTTGTGGATTTTTGCATAATTTTTACTAATTGTTTAATTTTTACTTTGTCTGCTATGTTTTATAGAGCTTTTCAACCCGTGCCACCACTGAAAACGGGCTCCTTGAGCCCAGTGGACCTCCCTGGTCATCAAACTGAAAATAAAATAAAATAAAATAAATGAATTGCGTGTTTGTTATAGCTTAAGTTGTTTATTTAATTTTGACTTCCCTCCTTTGTACTTTTCATAATGGCTTCTTAAAGTGCTTATCAAGACCCACTGTTTAAAGGAGATCACTATACAGTATAAAAGATACCTTTCTTTTATTTCTACATTTGCATACATGGAAATATATGAGCACGAGGGATGCTGGAGCTAAGCACCCCACATGGGGATTGCATAAAGGCTTGTACCCTATGCAAAAATGCATATTTTATCTTATGAAGGTGGGTTTTTAATGAGCTGAACTCAATATAAGTTTCAGTGGGCAGTTTTGCATTTATGCACTTATATACCTCAGAAATATAATGATTAGTGCTCAGAATTATGTTTTTATGCATCTCTTCAGTATAAAATACTAATGGCTGAATAGCGCACTCCCTGCTTAAACAAAATAATGTAAGAGGGGTCTCTAAAATCTATAGGTATAGTAATCAATAAAGCTTCAGAGAAAATTTATTTTATAAATTATATCTCACACCACATTTCATGTATGAAGTACAAAATTCTTCAGTAGTAGTATTATCTGCTCTGACAGGGTTCATAGGTGAATACTAGGCTAACGGCTCCGAAGCACAATTTTAAGCCTAGCTAATAACCTGAGGTCAGAACCAAACCCTGTATCTGTGAGGTAAAGACCTTAACCATTTTGCTAAACCCCTGTTGATCAACACATATGTCCAGAGATACAGTGCTGTAACAGAATCATTAATTTATACCTTAAGTGTATAAAATTAAAGGGTTTACTTTTTCTTTATATAAAATAACACTCCTGAGGATGTCACAAGTCAGAGAGGGTGCAATGTGTTTTAGCTAGACACATTAGCAGTAGTATAACATCTTGCACTGTGTGAGAAAGCACAGTTTATAAAAAAATATCAGTTTGATTCTACATTTCAGGCACAAGAGCTAGAAGCAAGAAACCATCCATGGCTTCCCATACCCTAATGAGGTTCAAACATTTTCATTTAGACTTCCAGAAGGTTTGTACTAAGCTTGAGCTATGAGTATCTCATACTCCATGTATCTAGCCAATCAAATCACTTCCAGTCACTAACTACACTACAGTGGACTGGACTTCCACAAGCATATTCATGTTTGGCCATGGAAAAAGTAGATAATTTGCATTAATTGTAATTCCGTGCTACTCGATCATTGAACTGTATTTTCTGTATTGAAATGCAAACCTTGCAATCTCATCTTTAAGGATATTTCAGACCCTCTCAGAAACAAAGGGTCAATGAGTACATGGTAGTAATTTTTGTTAATTTAATACTGATATCCAGTTATGAATATGGGAAATGAATGCTAATTGGAAAGGCACGTTTCTTCTTGCCAGTGCTTCCTTGTTATAGGTACTTTTTAGAAAGTTTGATGTATATTGGTTTGCACATATCTGAGTGTGCTTTGCTTGGGCTCTGTCAGCTTTTATGATGGTTTGACAATGTTTAGCAACTCATTGGGCCACATGCCAAACACTACTGCTCAAATCCTGCATTACCTATATGACAAACTCATCGATGTGCAGGATCCAGAAAGAGTCTCTAACAGTGACAGTGGAACCACTGGAGTGAACACCACTTACTTTTGATGGGCATGCACATCAAGGCTCATCATACCCTGATTCTACAACTGCCACAATTAGGACATGCTACATGAACTCGAGTCAGCGGGTCCCCAGGTGGTAACAAATTCCTTTCCTTCACATTCATCTAATGGTGGGCATTACACACACCTCCCAATATTGCAGCTGCAGAACTACAAGCAAGGACAGACAAAAACATGTGTGAGAACAAAATGCCAAAGCCATAGGCATTACTGCATGTGGCATACTGTCTATATTTATTTCAATATGTATTGATGTTTACTGTTTCACAGGATTTGTACACTGCTGTCCATAGTTGGCCACAGATCTGTAGAATGTCTCTGACTTTGGCTCCTATTGTCTCTGTCCATCATTAAATATGTAATTTTCTGGCTAATCTCTGTTGTATATAGGCAATCACTAATGCTAAACATTAGAATTTCATATGTCTTATTGTTCTGATAATGGGTGCTGAAGCAAAACCTTCTGCGCAGTCAGCTTTTGAGGTGATTTACACTAATAGTTAAACATTGCCCCTGAATTAGGGAATATGGCCCTCCATTACAATTGTCTTAGGTCAGATATCTTGCAGAAAAAGATTGAGACTTATACAAATGAAAATAGTGGTGAAGGGAACTGAACCCTGGGTTACAGAAAGTCACTTTTTAACAGGTCTGAACCTTAATTCTATGCACAGAAAGATACAATAAGGTGTTCATGTCAGCTGGAATTACATCAACTGAGCAATAACATGAAGTAATTATAGGGGCAATACAGTTCTATGGTGTAGAGTAAACCACCTGAGGGATTCGTGGAGTGCACATTTACTGTCGCTTGAAATGCAATCCTATGGTTGTGCAATGCCCCAATCTCCTCTGGTGGCTAAATACCATGTGATAGATGCATTTTTCTTCATTCAATTTTGTCCTTCACTTGTGCTGACTGCTCCTCCTTCTTAGTGACCTGTTCCTTTTTATTATAATATCTCATCCCATTCGTGAAGTTCAGTTTGACAATTTGTCTTTCTGCAAATGACTCAAGTTGGCCATACATATATGGGTCTACTTTGTTTTGATGAATCTCATTTCACTGAATTTCATTATTTCATTTCACCTTGACCACTTCGCTGAAAACACAAATTACTGAAAACTCATTTCACTGAACCAAACTTAGTATATCTGGCATTGTGTTGAGTACTGTAAGGCAAGCAAAAGGTATATGCCCTTTTCTCCATTGTAATGCGATCCTGGATTTAGTATATATAGTTAGGGGGTGTGTGGGTGGCACAGCCCCTAATTTGGGTGGTGTGATAGGTGTAGCCCCCCCACCTTGTTTGTTTTATATTGTATTTTACCAAAAACATCAAAACAATACATTTTAAACAATAGACATGCAGAGTTACAACACCAATGACTAACTCTCTCCAGAAGACAATATGTACTCAAACTAAGTGGGGGGCTATGCCCCCCACAACCCCCAGTGTGGGGGTTTGTGCTCCCCACCCCCTCATCTATATACACTAACTCCAGGATTGCACTACAGTGGGGAAAAGGGCATATACCTTTTACTTGCCTTACAGTACTCTACACAGTGCCATATATATATACTGACTGCAGTTCAGTGAAATGACATTCAGTGAAATGAGTTTTCAGTAATTTGAGTTTTCAGCGAAGTGGTCGGGGTAAAATGAAATTCAGTGAAATGAGATTTAATGAAACAAAGTAGACGCATATATGGATATATATTATTTATTTATGTGACATTTGTTAACCGAGTTGGTCCAACTGAGCCAGAGGCCCATTTTCAGTAGAGACCCGAGGAGAAAAGCTCCAGAGATTTTACAGACACAAGAACAAATTTTAACATAGTTAATAATCAGAACGCAATTCAAAACACAGTAGTAATGCAAATTACAGATAATTAGGATGTACAGAACAAAATGTGAACAAGATAAGAATACAAAGCATAGAATGATAATAGTTGTAATATCAGCAATGTTTTTTTTTGTTTTTGTTTTCCTTCCTTCCTTGTAGCAGACAGGTAAAATTGAAAATGAAACATACCTCAAAAAATAAAAGTCAGCATAGAGCTATCTAGGAGATACATTATATCATTGTAATCACCTAACTATGTTGAGTTTATTCCTGGCTTGGGGGGGGGGGGGGTGAAGAGGAGTAATGTGTTAGGTAGGATCATAACAGGAGCAAGACTTTATGCTCAGTAAATGTAGTCTAAACTATTTTTTGAAGTGTTTAGGGTGGGAGATGGTTCTTATATGTGAGGGGAGTTTGTTCCATGCTTGGGCTACGCTGCATTTGTAGAGTAGTTTTTCAAAATATTTGCTGGGTTTATATATGTCAAGGAGTTGTTGATTTGATGTACGGAGAGTATGGTTTGGGGTATAATAGGATACCAGGGAGGAGAGAGAGAGGCAGTAAGTAGGTTTGTAAAGTACAGAGTGTATGATTTGAAAATGAGACATTTGGAATAGCTAGGGGAATTCTAGCCATTTTAAAGTGTTGAGTGATAGGCAGTGGTGTGAGCTGTGTAGAAAGTTAGTGGCAAATCTGGCTACTTTATGGTAAGTTTATTGGAGTTTGGAAAGATGTGTGGAGTGAATGTAAGTGAGAATAGGGGCTTCATAAAGAAGGGAGGGAAGGAGGAGAGATTGAGCTACAGAGAGTCTAGCTTCTGAGTTGAGAAATTTCTTATTTCGGTAAAGTAGGCCTAGTTTTGGGTGTTTTTTTATATATTTTACTGAATATGGAGATTAAATGTAAGTTCATCATCAATAACTGTGCCTAGGAGCTTTGTGTGGGGTTCAGCTAGGATGGTGATCTTGTCAAGGGATGTGATGACAAAGGAGGATTTGTGGTAAAAGAGAGGTCGTGGAAAGAATAGTAAGAGTTTACTTATTTTTGGATTAAAGATGAGCTGATTTTTGGTGAGCCATTTTGCCAGAGATAAAAATAAGCACCGAATCATCAGAGTACTGAATGAGGGTGGACTGTTTACAGCAAGTGTGGAGGTTGTTTATGAAGATATTAAACAGAAGGGGGTCTAGGATGGATCCTTGGGAGACATCCCATTTTATAGGTAGAAAGGAGGAGCAGGAAATGAGCCACCTGGCAGATTACTGCCTGTTGGAAAGATAGCTGGTAAACCAGGTAAGAGAAGTAGTGGAGATATTTAAATAATTGAGTTTTGAGAGGAGTAAGGGGTGGGAAACAGTGTTGACAGCTTTGGAGAGGTCAAGGAAAAGAGAGGGTACAAGTTTGTTGTTGTCTCTGACCTCAGCTACTGTGTGGGTAAAAGCCAACAGTGCAGTAGAAGTACTGTGATTTGGTCTGAAACCATGCTGGGTATGAGTCAGTAGGGTTTCCTGAAGGAGAAAATGAAGTAGTTGAGTATGGATGCACTTTTCTAGTATTTTTGATAGAGGGGAAAGTATGGCTATGGGTCTGTAGTTTGATGGATCAGTAGAATTATTGCCTTTATGCGGTAAGATGGTATAAAAGGCTTTTCAAATGTCCGGGACGGTGGCTTCTTGTATGGATCTATTTATGAGCAGGGATACAGGGTAGGCAATGGATTCTGCAGCAAGTTTGAGAAAGACAGGTGGTAGGTGATCAGCAGAGGGAGAACAAGGTTTGAACTTAAGCAGGAGTGATTTAATATAGGCTGTAGGGATGGGTATTAGGGAGAAGAGGGTGTTGTTTGTTGGAGTACGGGTGGTTGGAGAAGGGTTAGAGTTAAGATTTTTTGTGTTAGTTTTTGGAGGGTATCAATGAAGTAATTATTGAGGAGGATAGCAGTTTCCATTGGGGTATTGCTAGGGGAATGGGGAGGGGGTGGATGGGCTGTCGGGGTGGAAGTTCTTGTATAGGGTAGCCCTGAATTTCTGTGGGTTAGATATTCAGTCAAGTTGGGGTGAGTTGTAGAAGCATTCTTTATTCTTATTGACTAGTTTTTTGGTGAGGTTATGTAGCTCGATATAGCTTTTGAGGAGGGCAAGAGTTTTGGACTTAGCCCAGGCTTTCCAAGCACCATCTCTTTTTTGCATAAGAACTCGAGTTTCTTTGGAGAGCCAGGGGATATAGTTGGCTTTAGTTCTCATTTTCCAAGTAGGGGTTTGTGAGTTGAGAATGTCTAGAAAAATTTTATTAAATGCAAGAACAGCATCATTTAAGGGGAGATGCTGGAAGAAGGACCAGTTTATGCCAGCCAGAGTGGAGTTAAATGAGTTGGCATTAAAGTTATTGAGTTTGCAACATTCATGACAGGAGTAAGATTTGGGTGACTGGGGAGAGCATCTTTGGATGTAGGTGGGAAGATGATCACTTAGGCTGTCAGGTTGGGTGCAAGGGTTGTGGTTGAGGTGTGGGGTGTTTGCAAGGATCCAGTCTAGTATAGGATTAGTAGATGAGGTTTTGTGCATGCCTGTGGAGGATGTAATAAGTTGGAGGAGGACATGTAAGTTAAAACAGAGTTGTGGAGAGTCTGATGAAAGCTTTAACCATATTGACATCCCTGAGGATTATATTTTATGTTTTGGGACAGCCAGGACAGAATAAGCTTGAGGGTGAGAATATTATTTCCTGGAGGAATATATATGGAGGTGATGGCAATTTTTTATGGGAATTTAGGTGGTAGTTGAGAATAAGTGGTTCTGCTGGGTGGAAGTTGGGAATAGTGATGGGTATAGGTGAGAGGTTAAGATTATTTGAATAGAGAATGGCAACTCCACGACCTTTCTTTGGGAGTCTGTCATTACAGTAGATATTGTAACCAGGTGGTATTTTTTTTTGTTACTGATATGGGGTTTTAGCCAGGTCTCTGATAGGGTTAAGATATTGGGGGAGGTATGCACAATCCAGGCATGAAGTTCAGTGGTCTTGTTTACAAGGCTTTGAATATTTAATGAGTAGATAGCTAGGTGTTTGGGATGAGAGTTGGCAGAGGTAGTAGGGTATGGGGAGTGTGGTGGATGAGAGGGTGGGGAATTGGGTGGGTGACAGGATGGAGAAGTGTGGGAAGAGATTTTGAGAGTGGTGTTAGGATAAGAGGTAAGTGGGCCAGGGTTGGGGTGAATGTCTCCTGATAGCACTAGGGTGCTATTAGATATGTTGTGAGAAGTTTGGAGGAAATAGAGAATGTAGAGCTTTAGTTTTTGTTTGTTGGTTATAGAGGTATACTGATGAATAATATGTTTATGGAAGCAGAGGTAGGATATGTTGTAGAGAGATGGGGAGATTTCAAATGAATGGTGAGTAGGAATTGGTTGTAGGTGCTAGTGATAGTAGCATGCAAAAGTGAGTGACAGAGGTTAGTGTGGTATGAGGTTGAGAAGGTGAGAAGGGTTAGAAGTGGGATGATAATGTAGATGTGCTGCATTGTGAGGACTGGAGGGTCAGGAGTCAAGAAGGGGTGGTAGGGGAATGTTGAAGAGTAGAGTTAAGTATGTATAGAGTGAATGTGTGTTTGTGGGAGTGTCAGAGAGGAGGAAGTGAAGTAGTATTTGGATTTGCAGGAAGGGAGTGGTTTTACATATGTGGGAGTATAGGAAGGGGTGGTTCTATATACGTAGGTGTGGCTGTGGGTGGAGTTTGACTGGACTATAGGAGGGGAAAGGGAGTGTCTATGATGTATAAATGTAAGGAGGACAGGGGTGGGTGGTGATGGGGGCAGGGTAGGGAAGTGAAGTGAACCCGAGCATAGCCAGGACAAACAGAGTGGGGCTACACTGGGAAAAGGTGAACACTAACATAAACGATCTAACAAGGAGGTGAGAGACAGTAAGGAAAGGTAGGAGAATAAAAGGCAAACAAGTTTAGCTTCTTCAGGGTAGTAAAGGTAAGGAGGAGAGTAGGTTTGGCTGGGAGAAAGATTACAGAGATGGACCAGGAGGCAAGCAGCAGGCAGGCAGCTGTTGGCTGAACATGAGGGTGATGAGCAAGAAAACACAGGGTGGGGGTGACAGAGATAGGTAAAAGTAGAAAGATCGGTACGGGTATGTGCAACAAGAGTACAGGCTATGGTAACAATAACAGGCTAGGTTGAACAGTGGTAAGTTGAAGGTATCAGGACCTACTTAACACAAGGGTACAAACACCGTAAGTGAAATTGTAGTCCAGGAAGGTTCCAACTGAGCAGTGGGTAGGTGAGGCAGTTGACTTGTCAGTATGCACTATTTACCTTGAAAATCCCTGCAGATTCTACAATGCAAAACATATATACAATATAGATATATATATATATATATATATATATATATATATATATATATATATATATAGTAAATGGAACAACTTGCAAGGTCTTTTCCATAGGCAGCATTCATACTTGTTAAATGAAGCTACACAAATACAGAATATTTTAGTGTCAGAGAATATGCTTGTTTTAAAAGACTGCAACAGAAACTATGAAAAACATTTTAAAAGCAGCTTCAACAAAGACAGCCAAAGAAGGAGGAACTTTTATTATAGCAAAGAGTTCCAGAAATAAAATAATACAAAAAGATGAAACTAAGTAGTAGCAAGAGAAGATAGGAACAAAATATCAGTATATGCTCTAGTGAAAAATCACATAATTGTGAATAAGGTAGTGCAGACAGTGACAGAAAATTGGGCTACCTTGTTAATGGATTGTTTTCTACAAGCAGTATAAATTCATCCTTGCATTTCTTAAAATATTTTTTTTGTGATGGATGAAGGTGACTGAATAAATGAGGAAGGATTACTGATCTGATTCCCTTGTCATTGGTTTAAAGAGTTAAGCCTGGTGTAGGCAGAAGACGACCCATCAGTTAGAGTTGTATAAAGGAAGGGATTTGACATAGACATGAAAGGTTACTAGAGTCCATACTGCATGGCATATTAACATGATTTTTTTTTTTGCTACAGAGAGCAATGCTAACAAATTGACCAGTTAGAATTAGGGACAGGTCTGTATTTTATGGATTCCATTGCCAATCAATTAGTTGGGTTTATCTATGATCATCTGACAGTAATGGACCAGCAGGCTGACTCATAAAGTACTTCATTACATAGTTCTTCATTAAAACTGACATGTAATGCAATGTAAATTTCAGGCACTGATGTGTTATGCTGACTGTTTTTTTTTTTTCATTTTCTGCCTGAATATTCTAAATAGCTAGCTCACACTGCAGTTAGCCTACATGCCAAGGTAACAGCAATGAACTAATGCATCCCAGGCTTACGTGTTGATGAAGGACACCTTGCGCCTTGGGCAAGAAACATGCACCAACGTTATGCACAGCATTTTATGCTCTCTGAGAAGCACACTAATGGCAGAAGGAATGTCTTGTCAACTATTCATGTTATATAATTACATGCTTCTCATGAAATGGGATGGGTGAGATGAGCAGGAGGGAGACAGTTAGCAAAATGTTGACAGGAAACTCACATAGTAGTCTTATTTATAAACTCGAGGCAGAAAATAAAGGCAGGTTGATCAGAAACCACAGCATTACAACTCATAACCTAGGTCAACTCCCAGTTCTTTGGAGACCTGTTCAAGATGTTGCCATGAGATTTCCTGTGCAGATGCCAAGATGTTAAGCATTTGTCTACATACTTGATGGCTTATTGTCAGTTTGTAATTAATATATGAGTTAGATAACTCCAGTAAAACAAGACTTAAATGCACCTGTAACATCACATACAATAATCCAATAGCTAGTTTCTGCTTATATTGCTACAGTGTAATCTTTTACAATGGTAATCTTTTACAATAGTAATTTACTAAGTCCCGCTGTTAGTTCATCCCTGTTCATCACCCACTCACAACAGCACTGTATACAACAGCACTGTACCTATTCTCAGCAACATATCTCAAAAGCATTGCAAGAGTGTACCAGGCCTCTTATCTTACTTAATGGATCTGGCTTGTAGTACTTCCACTACTAGCATCATATTAATTATATGTATTCTGTTTTTTTGGGAGGGGTGTCTGTTTTTAAAACCTTTATTAACTTCCCATTTTGTACAAAGACATAGGTACGCATACAGTTGTAGAAAAGTAAACAAACCAGTGCAAACATTTTCATTTGCTTCATGCATTCTACATACATATTTTAATACTGTCACTTAGTGTCACTTAGTAATATATGTTCAATAAATGAAAGTCAAGAAATTCACCCTGACATCCATTTTCAGAACATATCCTATATTGGTTATGATCATAAAATCAGATCATAACTGCTTGTAATCCATAGAGCACCATGATTATGCTCCAGAATCAGAAAAAAAGATTAACCTGTTATGAACTACTGTAGCATGAGACCCAACTGTATCAGCACCTTCTGAGGTGTGTAATAATTGTTACACACCCCCTAAGCACTGTGACAGTCACGTATTAAGGAAAGGATGTTCCTTTAGTCCCTGGATATCTTTTCTCCTATGTCCATAAAAGTGTACAGATGTTAATCTGTAAATAACTTTTTAAAATTAGAGCAGTATGCTAAAACTATCCCTGATTTTTTCTTTACTTGTTATCTATGCGATAGCACTTGCTAACTTCTTTAGTGGCTTTCAATGCTGGTAAAGCACATAACTTTTTTTCTCTCTTTTGTAACTGATAGTACATTTAGTAGATAAGATTCCATCCAGTACAAAAAGTTATGACTGGATCTCACCAATCATAACACATTATTACATGGTCTTGATATGGATGCCAAGATTCACTTCTCAAGCTTTGCTCTCAAGGTAAATTTCTTGGCATCCATGTTTGTAACATATAACAACATAGTTAATGCATGGTACTTTGCATGCCCAGTTAAAATGTTGGGCACAGACAGCAACCAGAAGTGTAGCCACCTATTATCAGCCAACAGCTTTAAAGGTTGTTAAGACACTTCACTGCATCATTTGTTAGCATTAAAACGTGTTACAACTATCACAGCTGTCAGGTTTCTCCAATGGATGCTATGTGACAGTACAAAATAGACAATAACAACTTTATCTACCTTTGTGACATCATAAAAGTGCCTAGAAAGCTCTTTTTTTGTATTTTCTAAGAGTAATTATCAGTCTCCATGTATTCTGTATATGCTTTTGATTATATGCTGAAAATAATACCATTTATAGCAGATAAATCTTTCCAAACAAAACATCTGAAACTTGGCTCTCCTTATTTATTTATTTATTTATTTATTTATTGCATTTGTTTACTGGGAATGTCCACTGGGGCAAGGTGAGCCCATTTTCAGTGGAAGCCTGGGGAGAAAAGCTCCACATACAATTTACAAGTTGATACACATACAAATAGAAATACAGAATACATACTGCCCATACACAGTTTTGATACTGAATACAAATACAGTTACATAAAGAGCTATCAGGCAACACAGTAACAGATATGGACATAACTTTAACCAATCAGATTTGAAATACAAATACATATCATAGTTAACAGGTATAATTATTGGTTCATTGTACATTTAAATATAATTATAAATTAAGTGTAAGAGTAAAAACGTTTGTAGAAATACTACAGCTGGGGAACATGCACATGGAACTCTTCCCTGTATTGCAGGCTCAGCCAATTAGTTCTTACCTAGTGAAATAACTAACATGCAAAAAGCATGCATTTACAATATGATGCGTTTAAATGGGCTCTAATGTCTCTGTTTTTTTGTAAATGCTGCATCACATCTCTATGCTAGGGAATGCAGACATTCCCATTCGGTACTTCTTCATGACAATGTCAGTAAAAGTCAATAATGGTGGCATTACTGTATGTCTTTTACACACCTCAATTCATAAATAGCTTTGGCTGTAACTCCTTGCATTTTATTTATTTATACATTTAGTTATCAATTAGTTTTAGTGTTCTAGTGGACTTTTTTCAACCATGAACTGCATGGAATGATACAACACCCATTGTCACTTTAACATCACTTAGACTTCTTTCATAAGGGGATCTTTTCTCACAGACCCAAACTGTAAGTGAGTTCTGCTTAATTGCAATGCCAGACAAACAAAATACATCAATAAATAAAACATCACAGTCAGCTATAATAATGCAGACAACAGCATGTTACAGAATAACCAGATGGAATGTGGGTATCCATTAACAGGAGCAAAACTAATCAAGCAGTGTGGTGTGTGGATTTAAATCTAGCTACGAAAAGCTATAGGCTGAGATCTTAACTCATGAACATGTTTTTCTTTCATGCAAAGAAATCAGCTGGGTGTGGTTTTTCTACTCCACAGCATGACCACTTTGGACAATAATATGCAAGAGACTACTAGATGCATGCAATTTTGGCAGTCATCAGTGCCCTACATATTCTTTCAGAACAGGAATGACACCGTGTATAGCATTAGAAAGTGTGTGCATCAAAAGATTTTAAGATTTTTTGACAATTAAAAATACTGTGCTGTGTAGAGTTTTTTGGCGTATTAATGGTTGCAGTTTTTGGCTTGTGTTTAATGTAACTTTATTTTAAATCATGGTCAAGGGAATATACATTACAATGAAGATCCTATAGCTTTGTTTCCAGTGATACATCTTGACAGAGGTGAGACTTTTTATCACTCCTTTGTATACTGAGGAACAGAATCTTTTTCCCTGACCACAGGTAAAGAACTTCTCATTCAATGAGGCATAGCTGTAGTAGATGAGAAGTCAGAAGATGTAATAAAGAAGCAAGCTGGACAATCTGCATCAATAAAGGCATGGAGGTTTGGTTCTCAATGTGGATATTATATATGTAAGAGGGAATGAATGATAACAGTTAACCTCTTCTGAACGTTTTAAACCAGGAAGTATAGTACAACCAATGTCTCCCACCCAGTAGTTGAATGGGCTTAACTGGATAGGCTTGAAAGGACCCTCTGGTCAGTAGTCTAGTAATTTCCTATGAACCTATAAACATTCTGATACTATCTGAATAATGTCCATACACAGTTTTGATGTGGTTTTAAAGAACACAGTAGTTACTTTGGTGAAATGTTGTTTAATGAAGGGCAAAGGGCAAAATACGGAAGTTGTATAACAGCTTTATAAAAAGCTGCCAAGGGCCAGCTAAAGTACTATGCTTTTCTCAAATGACTTTACACTTTTGATGACATCAGAAAGAAGTTAGAGCAGGTGACAAGCCTGAGCATAACCTGAAGCCACCTTCAGGTAATGGCATGGCAGAGAACCGATGGAAATGGAAGTGCGTTAGAGGGAATTGGACATCAACAGCCATGGTTCAAATCTGACATGTGGCCTAGCTGAAATGTTAGATCAGAATGTCATGTTCCTTTGGTAAAATCTAACATGCATTGGGTGAACTGGCTTAAAACCATGTCTTTTTTAGTGGAAGCATAGGTCAGAGTTTAGATGGCCCACAGTTGGGTGAAGAAAGTAGCAGACATTGCTTTTTGTATACCTACTAATCTACTCTCACTGTATACACACTGCAAAGTGGTATCTATGTCATGTAAATAAATACATGGCTATGACTGTTTGTTCAGACTTGTAATTTCTGGGTAACATGACTGAACAAATAGAAAATGAAGCATGAAAAAAGTCTATGCAATCACAGACAGACCGGACCCAGTTGAAGAACTGGAATAAGTACAATTAATCTGTTATAGGCTAAAACTGTGTAAAGATTTAATGTGATATAGTCATACATGATGTTATTAGGGTCCACAGGGTAAGGTTACCAGAAACCAGGAGGAATATGGGGAATCCTATGGAGAGGGGACCAGAGGGTTAAGGGAAATGCTAGGGAGAAGGGACAGGAGGGATATGGGGAATGCTAGGGAGAGGGGACCAGAGGGATATGCAGAATTCTAGGGAGAGGGAGCAGAGGGATATGGGGAATGCTAGGGTGAGGGGACCAGAAGGATATACGGAATGCTAGGGACAGGGGACCAGAGGGATATG
>NC_056728.1:424357605-424437605 GCF_019279795.1 Protopterus annectens | reverse complement strand
AAAACAGAAAATTGGTTTCTACAACGCTGCCTCCTCTTGAACCCCCAAAAAACCAAACTCCTCCTCTTCACTCCTACCCATAAATCACTCCCAATTAACTTTTCAGTCTTATCCAGTAATGGTACACTCATATCTCCCGATCCAGCAACTAAACTTCTAGGGATAACCATTGATAACAACCTGAACTTTGAAACCCATATCAACAATGCCATAAAAACTGTCAACAGGAAACTAGGCTCCCCCTATAGGATAAAACCCTTTCTCTCCCTACTAGCCAGAACCACTATTGCCTATTCCCACCTTATCTCTACACTTCTTTATGCTTCCTCCATATATACTAACTTATCAAAAAATAACCTTAATAAGCTAGCCAACGCTTACAATAGCATTGCCAGATTTGCTACTGCTTCCTCCTTTAGGACCCATCACTGCCATAACCTGAAACAATTAGGCTGGTTAGAGCTTCTGAATCAGATTCACTTTAAACAACTCACCATTGCACACAAAACCCTTTTCCAACCTACCAATACCCCAATACTTGCTAGTCTCATTACCCAATATAAGAACCTTTCAACTTTACGCTCATCTAATGAACTACTTGTATCAACATGTAAATCTAATAACATGGCAGGAGATGCTCTGTTCTCAAATGCAGTTGGAAAGTATTGGAACCAACTCCCCCATGAACTTACATCACTGTTTTCATTTACACGTTCTAAACACAATCTGAAACTCTATCTTAAAACACATTGGTTATGCCCCTGTACAAATCCAGACTAATCTCATACTATATCCCAAATACCCTCTCTTAAGACCTAATTCCTGTTCTATCTGTGTCTTTTTAGATCAAGGCCTATCCTTGGCAAAAACATATCCTATCCTAATAGAGATAATTTAAAATACCTAGTTAAATTCTTCTGCATATAATTCTAAAGCATCCTACCTAAGGCAGGCAACAAGTATTGATTAAACTGTGAGCATTGCTGAACTGTTGAAACTTGAAGTATATATTTGTTTAACAATTAATTTCTAGTTATTAATGAAGTCTTGTAGATAAAGTCTAAAATATCTTATCTAATGCTTGTAACATGTTTTTTGTATAAACTGTGAAGATTCCTGAACTGTTTATAATTTGTAGTATTTAACTGTACTACAACTAGTACCTGTATGTTAGTAGTCTAGTAATCTCTTGGAACTTATCTCCCTGGAACTCTACTGAAAATGGATACAAATTCAGTTAGACTATCCCGGTCAGCAAATGTAAAATAAATAAATAAACAGCTGAATGGCAGGTGTAGACAATCCATTCAAGACATCTGTGCTTAACAGTCTTCCTGTCATTTCTAATATAGTTATCTGTTCAGGTTTATTCTAGTAAATATGTAAACTACAGATAATGGTGACTTGTCAGATTTCATTGCAGAACTAGTTCAGAAAAATAATAAAATTTTTTTTTTAATTTAGTAATTTAACAAAGATTCCATCACTATAAGTAAAATATTTTGATCTGTTCGGTTATAGCAGAAAAGTGACTCATAGTATCCTCAGAAGAAAGTGGCAGGAAATAATCTATAAAATGGACAAAGATCTCAATGCATGTCTAGCATACGTGACCAACACATGATACCAGAGCTGGTTCTAATGATAAAATTATGAAAATATTTCTCATTGTAAAGAAATAAATTAGTTAGTCGTGGTCATAGTACAAATAGGGATAATGAAGTGTTTCAGGTAAAATTATGTATGTAGTGACATTCTGTACATTAAAATAAAAAGAAAAATCCCTTTAATTTTAGTGCTGTATTAGATATTTACATGTAACATGTCTTTACATTTTTCATTTAGGTATACTTTAATTTCTCCTAATGTGCATGTGTTTTGCTGTTTTACATGTTTTATTTGGCAGATTCCAGTCTATAGCATTCATATTACCAAGTTTGCATAAGAATATTCTACTATTACAGCTATGCCCTATTACGTAAAAAGAATGTCCTCTGATATCTGTCTACACTGAATTGTACACACAGTTAGTTATGAAACCTTGTCTAATTCTTTACAGTAAAAGCTGGAAGAAATTCCACATCAGATTTCATAATTTAGTTATATCAGCATATGAAAAAAAATTAGGCAAGACACAACAGGCTCCCACAAGAATACTCGTTCAATTTGCTTATTAGCAGTAAACACTCCTCAGCTGGGAAAAGTTTGAAACCATTCTAAACCTAAAATAAATTCTCACCTTTTGATGAAGGTAAAGTGCAATCTTTTCTTCGACCAACTTTCCGCGTTCATATAAGGAATGAATGCTGTGTCCGTCTGTCAGAGGAGTCTACCATAAACCCAATAATTTTTCACACTTTGATCAGTTCAGAAACATAAATATTTCTAATATTCTAAACATACAGCTCAACCAAACAGTCAAGGATAAGCCATCAAAATAGCTTAAATGAAATTCATTTAGCTTCTAGAGGAGATTAGAAAGCATTTCCGCTTTAGATACATGCATGCATGTATTACTGGCCAAACACCATCCTTATCTGCTAGGTTTCCTGTACTGCCCTTTCTCTAAATTACTAATGCAACCTGATGCCTTGGATTGCATAAGCATGTCATTGCTGCACCTGTATTACAAGATGCCTGAAAAATTATTTTCTGTCAAACCGGTTTGAAGTACATTTATATCTGTAGGCAGGGCTACTGAGTCTGTTAATTATCTGCTATAGTGAATAGCAATAACATAGATATAAATGAGTGTGTTTTCAAAGGGTGATATAAACAGGTTGTTCTTTCAGGTGTAATCCGTGATATCAGATTTATTCTTTACGATGTTAGCAGCTGTTGGCAGTAAGACTCATGAAACTAAGTCTTTCCTAGCACCGCCTTTTTTCCTGCAATGCAAACACAGTTTGTGGGAAAGAAAACAGTGTCAAGAGGCTAGAAGACAAGCCTATGTTTTAACAATAAAACAATGCAATATTTTGCTGAAATGAGTTGTGTTTGATTCAGCACTGCTTAAAGAAAACTGGAATCCTGATTGGTAAAAGCAAATTGCTGAGTTACTTTTTTAAAATACATTTATTGTCTGAAAGCTGTGCAACATTTATTCAGCCCAATCTGTTTCTGTCATTAATTGAATGATTTTTTTTTAAGAAAAACAATTTTGATGCAGACAATGACCCTCTTAATACTAAGGAAGTGTTATGCTGCCACAGTGTGTTTGTTTTTGAAATACAGATACATAAATTCCAGGGAAAAAAGCATGCCCCAGAGCCAAAACAAAAGAACATTTACATTTACATTGAACTTGTTCATTTTTTATAGTGATTCTGTCCCCTTCTCCAAAATATTAGAGAAATGCATCCATATGCAGCAGATGCAGTACCTAACCTCAAATAACCTGCTGCTCTCAGAAACACAACATGGCTTTAGGCCCAAGTACAGCACCACTACTGGTCTACAACATTTTACCAATATAATAATCTGACATAGAAATGATGGTCTCCTTGTGTCCACCATGTTCTTACACTAGTCAAAGGTATTTCATATTGTCTCACATCAGCAACTGCTCGTTCAACTCTCCTCAATAGGACTTTCACAATACTCCTTGTTCTGGTTTGTTAGTTACCTATCTGAAAGGCAACAAGCCATTAAATGGCAACAAACCTACTCATCCTTTCAACCAGTTACTACAGGTGTCCCTCAGGGATCTATCCTGGGTCCTCTTCTATTGAATATATTTATTAATAACATCCATACCTTCACTCACCATGCTAGATTAGTTCAGTATGCAGATGACTCAACATTAATATGTGCAGCCTCAAAAATAAATAAGCTCCAAGACATTACCTAAAAATCTTTCTTCTGTGTAGAAACCTGGCTCAAAAAGTCAAACCTATTCAACCCCAAGAAAAAAAAGTAAATGCTTTTACCGCAAGAATTTGCCAAAATCAAAAGCAATGTTTTACCATATAGTCAGCAAATAATACTGTCATTGAAACTGTAACTCACAATAAACTTCTAGGCATTATAATAACAGATGACCGTCTCAAATATGAGCACCATATACTGCTCACCATTAAATATACATACCAGATGCTAGGCTCCCTTTGCAAGATCAATGAATTTCTTACAGATGCTGCAAGAAAAACTCTAGCACCACCTTTTTATTGCCAAATCTCTTCTATGCTCCTACTATCCAAATAAACATAAACAATACTCAGAGAAGGAAACATGCCTCCTGCTACAATAAAATAGCTAAATTTGTCACCAATCCCCCTCACAGGACCCACCATTGTCATAGCTTAAAGCAATTAAACCGGCTTCAACTATACAACTACCTAATATATTCAAAATTCACTACAGCAAACAAAAGCATTCATCATCCAGAAAAATGCCTTGCACAAAATTTATTACTGCCCTACTGTCCAGCAAGGGACCACTGTTCTAGTAACAAATTCTTAACTACTCACAAATAAGTCAAACAATGTTGCAGGAGACTTGCTCTACTTCCAGTACATTGCTAAACTCTAGAATAGTATTGCCACACAAATCAAAACACTCTGACAAAACAAAAAGATGTTGTTATTCAAAACCACATCTAAGAGACAACAAATGTTCTCAACTTA
The DNA here is from genome assembly GCF_019279795.1 of Protopterus annectens. Lineage (NCBI taxonomy): Eukaryota > Metazoa > Chordata > Ceratodontiformes > Protopteridae > Protopterus > Protopterus annectens. The sequence continues at coordinate 424,432,980 of NC_056728.1, read as the reverse complement.
TTTAATGTTAGGGGATAGCTGGGACATCAAAAACTCCCTTATTGATTCAACACCGAAGTCATTCGGAATAACGGTGAATAGGGAAGCAATGTCGAGTGTTACAAAAAGATAATCTCCCTGTTCTAATTTACCATTCAAACTATAATACCATAAACGTAGCTTACAAAGCTTTTAAGGTCATTGATGCTACTTATCCTACACTTAGAGGTGGGGATAGTAATAACCGTTTAGAGCTTAAGGAATATGAATGGATACTTAGGCTTGCCTCTGACCACCCGCCAGGTCTAAATAATATGGTTAGTTTAAAACCAGTATTGGTTAAACTACAGCATACTAAACTTTGATACTGTATTTCATAATATATTTTTTTATATGTGTGTGTTTCTAAATGTTTTAATTTTTTTTAAATGCTTTGTCATATGACTGTTGGGCTGCTGGTCATGTGACTGTTGACCTGTATTTAAATCATGCAATTCTGTATTTTATGTATTAGTATTGATGAAGGGTTTTACCCGAAAGCTTTGCTTTTTATGCCTGGGACAATGCCATCTTTCCCCAATGGCTAGGCTTCCAGTGTCTGGGTCAGTGCTGGTCAGCCTTTCCATGTCAGTGGAACATGTAGGCCCTACCGAAATAACTTGGTGGCTGCAAATTATGATAATCACCTTATCCCTTCTCAAAACCCATTACCAACCCACAAAATGATATGAAACCTGAAAAATAACCTAGGAAAAAGATGTTCAAATGAAATGAAACAATAGGAGATCAGCTTATTGGGATGATAAGAAATAAAATGGTGGAATACGTAGGGGCCTATCTCATTAAGGAAGCCAAGAAGAAAAGGGGAGGCAATATCTCTAGCCACATTTAGATTTTACAAATGGCTCAAGCAGGAGTCATAACACGATCAAAACTATCCTTGCATTTGAAAATCATAAAGAAGTTATTTTATGCCATATGACTACAGCAAAGAACATGTATACTGTAGTGGCTCAGAGATGGGTTAACTGTGCTGTTTGTGAGAACAGCATAAGGACAGACAGGAAATAGAGAACACACCAAATGATATGCTATCAGAATTAAATGAAAGCTTACAGAGCTTAAAAAGCCATTTCATTAAAATGGATATATATGGAAGTTTAGTGGGACAGACAGCACTGAAAGGTAAGGTGCTTTGTGGTTTTACCACAAATTATATTCCGTACATTATTTAACATGGAAAAAGAAATTATCATTAAACAATACAAAGCCAGTCCTGATCAGAAGAGTTGCATATTATGACTGTGTGGCATAATCACTGAATAGAAGACATACCACATTACCTAAACATCTATTTTTCTTTATATTTCATGTTTTGGAAACAACAGGCAAAAGGGCTATAGTAGGGAGGCCAGTGGGCTGTCATTTAGTTCATTACAAAGAATAATGGCCCTGTTTCAACACTGAGAAAAGTCTGGAAAATGGATGGTGATTAGGCTAATTGGGTCTGGAGTCTCTGGAAAAGGGGATCTCTCGTGAATGTGAAAATTTAATAAGAGATCCTCTGTCTTTGGGGCTCTAGACTATAGGAATCAGTTACATTTTAAAATTAATAGCAATTGAAACAAAGAGGAAAAGCCTTCCTTGGTTGACAGTAAATCTCATGTGGTGACAGGCCTCTTGTGACTATGTATCATCTGTGGGAGTTTGCTAAAATTCCACTAATGATGATCAGTGCCTTTTTCTTCATATTGTTCCTGCAACACAGCACAATCTATAGCTAGCCCAGTACAGATGTGAGAATTCCGTTGATACCTATATGGGAGACATAACTCCCATGAGCCAGTTCAGAAGATGCAGAAACATTACTGCAGACACTTTTAAACACTGATGGATACTACCACTGCCTAACAGTTCTCCAGACTGAAGTTCACATTATCCATGTTTTCATCTCATTCAGTAAATTAGACTGCCTGCAAGAGTTTTGCAAAGTTTCAAAAAATACCAGTAAACAGAGTGCTTCAGCATCCTTTTTTATCACTTGACTCATTTCAAGCAAAAGTGGAATAAAGAAGCTGTGATATGGGCATACTGTAAACTTGGCTGAATTAACCTCAGTTCATATAAATCAAGGATAAATTTGTAACATTGTTAATAGTCAGAGAAGATTGTTGGTCCATCAGTATGGAATGTGAAAAAATGTCTCCTCTTCAAAGCACATAATTAATAAAACAAGAATGAAATGTTAACAATATTGCATTTTGTAGCTGGGAGGATACAGACAGTGATAATCCCCCAGAGCTGGACTTGTACTGTCACCACTGCAGATGAATCAATTGGAACTAAAACAAAGTTGCATATAGGAAATCATTAGGAACACTGAAACTGTTTAAGAAAAAACATACTGACATCACTTCAGGGTGGCAAATGACCACTGCACTTTCGCCAGTAGGAATGTGTAATTTCCATGCTATGTTGCAACATAGAAATCAAAATGTAATAAATGCAGCCCATCCAGACATGGCCTAATATATTCTTTTAGCCATATTTTACAGTTAGAAAACATTTTACTGACAGAATTTTTCTTTATGTGATCATTTTTAAAACAGGTTATTTAAAGTTGCTTTGAGCAATTATCGATCTGTATATCTAAATCTTATAATTTATTGATCAAATTTCTTTTGGTAAAAAATTATATTTAAACAATTTGAAATGCTTGTGGCTGAGTATTTATTTACGTATTTATTAATTAAGTGAAAAGCACTAATATGTGTTGGTGCAGGACTCTGGCATCCACCACTGAAAAAAACAAAAAGACTACTAACACTGCTCCCACTTTTTATGATCCAGTTGGTTTATTTTCTAGTAGAAGAGCAGTAATTGATATTTTCCAGTCATGATCTGATATGGTGTAGCATACAATAAGGCAGGAGAGAGAGTTCTATTATTTTAAAGTGTTACTAACCTCACCTGTAAATTATTGTGTAGAGGAGGTGCACCTGTGTGTGTGTGTGTGTGTGTGTGTGTGTGTGTGTGTGTGTGTGTGTGTGTGTGTGTGTGTGTGTGTGTGTGTGTGTGCGTGTGTGTGTGTGTGTGTCCATGTGCATGTGCTTGCATATGTTCTTATGTCTGTATATGTGTGTCTATGTATATATGTGTGTGTATGTGTGTGTGTGTGTCCATGCGCATGTTTGTATATGTGGCTGCATATGTTCGTATGTGTGTAATATGTGTGTCTATGTATGAGTATGAGTGTGTTTGTGTGTGTGCACATGTGCATTTATGTAATAGTATATTCAAATTATAGTTTCTATATTACTGTGCATAAGATAGTATTGTGAGACACTAAATCAATTAGAATATGGGAAAAGGGCCTGAGAATCTTAGGCTTGAACTCTGCTCTGTGGTTCTTCAGTGTAGGGACTGTTTGTGAATGCTTTGAGCTCACAGCCCATGGCAACAGTGCATATTTTCCACAAACAATTAAGGTTAAACTTAATTTAGTTATTTATAGTTATATATATTTATATTTTAGTTTGTTTTGTGTTTCTCTTTATCATCATTTATGTGGGGTATCTTTGAAATATATAGTGATGTCAATAGTGCATATTGTGGGACTTTATATTTGGTGGCCATCAGATATAATGGTGTCAGAGGTGCAGATTTAAAACTATGTCTCTCTCCTTCATATTTATTGGTGGCAGTGGTAAAGATTCAAAGTCCGTGCATCTGGCCATGTACATGCTGGTGACATTGGGTAGGATTTTAATTCCATGCCATCACAAATGTAATAAGCAGACTGCAAATCTTCTAACATTACTTGAAATTCATCTTATGTTTATAGCTGAAGTTAACTGTTTATAGAACTGTTTGATATCACAATGGTTAGTTAAGGCTTCTACATTCCATGGTGTCTAGGCCCCTGCATTGCACCTTTACATAACATACATAAAATAACACAATAGATCTTTAGTTCTGTGTATAGCTGCTCTTTTTTATGAATAATCCCTGTGATGATACAACAAGGTAAATGATGCCCATTATTCAAAATGAACCTGAGTAATATGAATGCTTTCATATGTGAAAAAGCTGCCAAAGCTTCTTTCAAGCTTGAGACTTTCTCTAAATATATTTACACTTGCTGCTTTTGAAAGAGACATACACTGGACAAAAGTCATACATTTGCACTGTCCATCTCCCTTCCCCATTTTAATAAATAATATGCACTGCTTTTGCTTCTAAATCACTCAGCAATAACTCAGGAAAAGCAACATCTAATGTAGCTAAACAAATATCTATAGCTATATTTATATCTATGGATCCACTTTAAAACATCGAAAGCCTAGATAACTGAGCTGCATTTTTGCAAGATGAAAATCGCGAAACATTACATACCTGAATGGCAAATTTTTCCCAGGGCAAGTAAACACTTGTCCAAATTTCAATGAAACACACACCAAAGTAAATAAAACTCACCTAGTTGGGTGTCTACACCCCCTCACTCCTCAAATTGGGGGGGTGCATCCCCCACACCCCCCAAACTATATATACCAACTCTGAGATTGCACTACAGTGGAGAAAAGGGCATGTTGGGCAAGTGTTCACTTCATTAATTTGCCGTTCGAGTATGGAATGTTTCTCGATTTTCATCTTGAAAAAATGCAGTTTGGTTATCTGGGCTTTCAACATTTCAAAGGGGATGCATATCCACCTATATATCTATATCTATCTGTATATATAGAGAGATATAGATATAGATATACATACAGCTATATATATATATATATATATATATATATATATAGAGAGAGAGAGAGAGAGAGAAAATAAATATAGTCATTACACTCACATAAAACATTATTTTATAGATTTCTTATTATCAGTCAATGTGTTTGCTGAAAACCATTACATTAGAAAAGTATAGATGTCTATAAAAGTCACATGAGATGATAAGGACATTAAGAAAAATAAGTAATATTTGCATGGTGGCTATGTAATACATGCCTTGTAGTTTTTTGCTCCTATTCTTGTTAACATCCACAAACCTATCTATATTCAAACCAGTGCATGCATGTGCATGTTTAACTGCAGAAAGTAGTAAGTACAGTGAAGAAGGAAACTCCATCTGTGACAAGCATAGAGCTAATTACATTAACTTCCTGTAGAGGTTACAGTTCACAGCTCCTAGATAGCCAGTTAAAACAAACAAATGGACAAAATAACCTACCTACAACCTGTAAATCCAAGCAAACCAGTGTACAGTATGAGACAATATACTTCAGAAATGCAAAAGATTCAATGCCTAACAAACAGTCATAATTTCTAGTTATCCTGAGAGTGGCCCTGTATTTCTAGCTGTCATAAAACCTCTCTGACAGTTGGCAGCCCTAAGAACCATTAATGTTATGCAACAATCAAAGTAATATAGTTTCCTATTGCTAATTAGTTTACTACATCAATTGATATACTGTGGCAAAAATTGTGAAAAGCTATAAGAGCAGAAAAGTTAATGCATTGTGTACCATGATAGGTCCACAATTTATTTTTATAAGATATATGTGAAGCACGTGTGTCTTCATTTTTATAAAACATTTCTGTCAGTTTACCATTATGTGAAACTGACTAATAAGATCTTTCTAAATATCACTTCTCATCAAATATTTTGCATGTATTACAAAGAAAAATAAGAATTTGAAAAAATACAATCAACCAGAAGTCATAATTCTGTTCTAGAAAGGAGAAGAAGCCTAGCCAGAATGTGTTTGGCTTTCGCCACCCATTTTAAATTTATTTTGCTATGCCCTTTTTCGAGGTTAGTATACTGTGCCTCTGTCTAACAGTGACACAGAAGTGATACCCGGGGTAAACCTACGATCTCCCATCCACTCATCAAGATTCCTCTTGAAGAGAGTCAATGAGGGACTCTGCCTAACCTGGACTGGGATTTTATTCCAGAGTGAAGGGAGCCTCTGGGTTATGAATCTGTCCCTCCAGCATGTCCTATTTATTTCAGTGCTGAGGTTCAAGTCTCTCAAGCGCGTAGCTCGATGGGATTTGGATTTTCTGAGGTGCAGCATGTCCATTAATTCCGGGTTGGACATGGCTTTATATGTCAGGCAAAGATCGCCTCTGAACAGGCGGTATGCCACTGAGTAGAGCTGGAGTTTCTTTAACCGGGCAGCATATGGCATCTGTTTGAGCCCTTTGATCCTCTTGGTGAGGTACTTTTGGGGTCTTTCCAGTTGCTGCAGGTGTCTGGTAAGGTACATCCCAAAAGGGACATTGTACTCAATTATGGGCCTGATGAGGGATGAGTAAAGAGGCACGATGACGTCCCCTGATCTAGATGTGAATCACTTCATGATTAGGTGGGCTATATAAAATGTTTTTCTAACCACTTTGGCCACGTGGTTGTCAAATGAGAGATTGCTATCAACTTGGGTCCCCAGGTCCCTAATTACTTCTTCTGTACTTAATGGATTACCACCTATGTGGTAATTTGTGGCACTTTGTTTTTGCCAAAGGGGATGACTATACACTTTTTGGCATTTAGCTTGAGGCCATGGCTCTGGCACCAGCTGGCTGTTTCTATGAGGCCCTTTTGGAGGATGCTTGTGTCGGCTGGAAAGTCGATTATGGCACCCAGTTTGCAGTCATCTGTGAACTTGGTCAGCCACAGTCCTTCCATGTTGGCCTGTACCTCCGAGAAATATATACCAAACAAGAGAGGTCCCAGGACTGAGCCTTGTGGGACACCACTTGTAACTGGTTTGGAGTCTGACATGGCTCCAGCAATTCTAACCATGTGGGTTCTGTCCTTGAGCCAATTTGCAATCCATCTAGTAACATAGGGGTTTATATTTAAGCTGGTGAGCTTATCTATAATGCCCGAGTGGGGTATTGTATCGAAGGCTTTTGCAAGGTCCAGGTAGGCTGTGTGGACCACCTTCCCCACGTCAATGGCCTTGGTGACTGTTTCAAAGAAATCAACCAGGTTTAAGAGGCAGTATCTGCCCTTAACAAAGCCAAACTGGGTAGGATCCAGTGTTTGTAGATCCCCAATATCTTTATTTATGAGGTCCATGATGATCCTTTCCATAGCTTTGCAGACCAAGCTAGTCAGGCTTATGGGGCAATAGTTTCCAGGATCCGTTGAGGCACCACCTTTATGGAGAGGGACCACTGTTGCTGTACGCCACTCTTTGGGCACATATCCTGTAGTAAGGCTGAGATTGAACAGTAGTTTTATGTTTGGGTTTAGCTCTTCTTGGAGTTCATGTAGGCGCAGCCGGGACACCGTCTGGTCCCATTGATGCTGTGTTTTTGCTTTGGAGAGGCGGCTCTTACCTGAGCATCTGAGATGTCAGGGGCAGCACTCTGCTGGGATAGATATTTGCCCTTTTGGTGGGGGGGAGAAGTTTGCGCTGAACCTGTCAGCTAGGATGTTGGCAATGTCTGTGGGTTCGGTGTATTTTTTGTCATTTTGGACTAATTCTGAGCATATCTGGGAATTACCACCCAGGTTCATAACATAACTAAAGAAAGCCTTGTGATTATCCTTAGTGTCCTGTGCAATTTTTCTCTCAAAGCTGGCCTTAGACAATTTTATGTGTGCCCGTAGTTTTTTGCTAATACTGATCAGTGATGCCTTCCCTTTTTGGGATTTTGCTCTATCATGTAGTAGCTTCCTCCTTCTATTGTATAGTTTGTTTATGGCTGGGGTCCACCAGACAGGACATCTGCCTTTGGAGGATTGGGTCTTGGTTTTATTTGGGATTGCATGATCCATGCATTCCTGAAGGTGTTCATAGAATGCGTTTATAAAGGATTCTGCGGTCTGGGCCGTATTTTCCAGAGGTCCGGGGGCTTTGAAGGATTCCACCTCAGTTTTGAGGAGTGTGAAATTTGCTTTAGAGAAGTTTTTCACTGTGGTTTTCTGGGCAGGGGGTGGGGTCGGGATGTGAATATCCAGTGAGATTAGTTTATGGTCTGATCTTACCAGTGAGGGATACACTTCTGATCTGGAGCATAGAGTCCCCATGTTGATGATGATCAGGTCTAGTATGTTTTCCCCTCTTGTGGGAGTGGTAACAAGTTGTTCCATAGCATTTGAGTTTATAAATTCAAGGAACCTTTGGGCTAGGGTGTTGGAGCTAGAGTAATGCTCCCAGTCTATGTTTGGGTAGTTGAAGTCGCCCAATATAATGGTGTTTGGAGAGACTTTCATATTTTCCAGTGTTCTCAGGAAGGCCAAGTGGGGTTCCTGGGTTTGGGAGGGTGGTCTGTAGCAGGCTATAAACTGGAAGGCAGTTTTACCCACTGTTAGTTGCACATGGATAGTCTCTGATGCTTCGTGCTTTGCCACCAACCTGGAGGTGTGGGTATCTTTGATGAATATCAATAATCCCCCTCCTTTTGTGGTTCGGTCCAAGTTTTGGGGCCGAAAAGCATGGTATGAGGTATAACCTGGTAGTGCTGGGGTGCTCTCGGGAGCCCTGAACCAGGTTTCTGTTACTGCACAGATATCGATGTTCTCCATGCTAAGGAGAGTTTTGAGTGTGTGCATCTTGAGGTTTAGACTTCTGGTGTTGAGTAGCATTACTCTTAGTTTCTTATCCCTTGTGATACCTATGGAGGTGGGTTTGTCTTTTGAGCCTTGCCTGAAAAAGGCACTATGGGGGTAGCAAGAGCCTTTGCCAATATCTGAAAGCCCAGGGGTGACAGGTGCAAGCCATCCCTAGCGAAGCATCGTGGCTTGTCGAGCATATCATCCCAAGCTATGAAAACACCAAACAGCAAACTGAGTAAAAACGAAAAAAGATGACCAAACCAGCGTACAAACACACTCAAGAAATTTAATGATGTAAGCGCTTTCGGAAAAACGGTCAATGCCTTTCCTTCTTCAGACAAACTTCCAAATACACAAATCACATGACTTTTAAAGAGTTAATGAATGATTAATTGATTACTGAATTAGCAACATTCCCACGTCACTTAGTTATGAGCTGGTGCTAAATTTTTAAAACAACGAAAACCACCTACAAAAATATCTTAGCTTAAAACATTACTAAGTTACACTAAAGTGAATACATATTATCTATATGGGTCTACTATACATTACCAACACGACACTTCACCGACACACAAAACACCGACCCCAAATAACCGAAACCACACAACACCGACAACTCACAAAACCGAACACAATTACACCGACACAAACAACGTAAACAACACATGACACACAGTGACATATCCACTAACCCTAACCCAAACCCTAACCCTAAGGTCCGACACTACCGCACAGTTACCCTACCCGCACCCTAACCCTAACTCACTTAACCCACCCCTACACCTAAAGACTGTCACTATCACACACTTAACCTACCTGCACCCTAACCCTAACTCACTTAACCCACCCTAAAACATAAAGCCCGTCACTATCGCACACTCACCCTTCCCGCACTCTAAACCTAACTCACTTAACCCGTCCCTAAACTACAGTCCGTCACTATCACACACTTACCTTACCCGAACCCTAACTCCGACACTACCACACACTCACCTTTCCCACACCCTAACCCAAAATCCCACAATATCGCACACTTACCTGACCGCACCTAACTCCGTCACTATCGCACACTTACCGAGTCGCGCTCACACGTTACCCTTGTCGGTCTTTCGGCTGTCGGCAAATCACCTTTTCGGTCAACTTACCTGTTGGTCGTTTCGTCTCGGTCTTCCGCGTGTCAGTGAAGTGTCGTTTCGGTAAAGTAAAGGGGACCCATCTATATATCTATACCTGTTATTAAACATCAGTCCACAGAAATGTCAACATGATTAACATCGACATACTTATGTCAACAAAAGCACATTGACACACTGCAGTACATGCTCCGAGGCTAATCCTCGGAACATGCAATACAAAGTGAAGTGTTTTTTGCAGAGGGAAAGCCCCCTGTACCTCCCACAACCTCTGCTAATTATATGTACTAAATTCAAGATCACACAATCCCTGGAGAAAGGCCAAATCCGCCTATGATGGAAACTATTGATCTCACACATATATGTCGAGCAAAGAGATCAGCATATGGTTTTCTATATAAATTTTGAAATGCAAAATCTTGAAAATCAAAATCTTAAGACCGCAAAACTAAAGACCAAAATTGTATATAATTTGAAAGTATTTTTCCGTCTTCACCATACCAGAAGCTCCATGGCTGATTCAGACTTGGATCTGCACACACTTACTGAAAAATCCAAATACAAGTAACATATTAAAGTCTTTCTGTCATAAAAGCTCAGAGTGAAAAAACTCCTATCTGATAAGTTTGCATCCTGAATTAACAAAAGGGCTTTAATAATATAATCAAATGTTTTTCAATGTTTTACATAACAACAGTAATCTACAAAATGTGAAAGAGAAATGAAGTGAGTCATTGTAGATTTGAGGACCACTAGGCTTAAAATGAGCTAGGTATGTTGCTACCCTACCTAAGTTAACAAACAACTAACTAACTAAATACATATATACATACATACATAACTTTACTGTGAAAACATTAAAATATAAAATCTTGAAACCATTGTGTCAAAAGACCAAAACACTGAAGATTAGAAATTAAAAAAAAAAAATCAAATATCAAAACTCCTTACCAGTATAGACCCAAGAACAAGTGCTAACACGAGTTCTGTAAGAATGTGGACACAGGGATGAGTGTTAACATAGGTCCTGCAAGGAACAAGTTAAAAAGTTTGATACTGTGGTCTTTAGCATTTTGGTCTTTAGTTTTATGGTATTAAAATTTTGATTTTCAAGTTTCTGCGTGGCCCATTGATGCCAAGTTTCTAGCTTTAGATAAAAAATAGATACATCCCATACCTCTCAACCTGTTAGTGCACGATAGCTGGACAAAGTCCAGTAAAATGGGGAGGGGGGCAAAGGTACTAAAATAGGGACATATGTTAAATATTGCTCTTATACACTTAGAAAGTTGCTAGAGTAACAGTGTTTGTATTAACATACATTTTCTGAAGGACCTTAAGTCTGAATCTCAAATGTATGAAATTATTTAGAAACTTCAGTACTCAGTTCATCCTAGTAATTTGCCAAAAAAAATACAAGTTTTAGGAGGAACAGACCAAAAATATGAGCCAAAAATCTAGACATTCTGTGAAAATCTGGACATTTGAGAGGTATGATACATCAAAATAATTAGTACTGTTAGCATTGTAATTGTAAGTAAATTTCATTCTATGTTGGCAAAACAGAGTGCCAACAGAGAAAAAGAATATATGAACACAACTACGATGCAAGGAGAAGTAATGAGAAAAGCGTGCTATATAAACATTCCATAAATTGCCAAAATTTAAAAAAAATTGTGTTTGCCATTATAGACATAGTTCCCAAGGATTTAAGGGGATGTGCATGGGAATTTCATTTAGAGTACATAGAATGATTTCCTCACCACTGTAGACACGTGATGGTCAAAGGCTAAATTACTATCTACATGTGTTCCTAAGTCCATGACTACTGGGTTAGCTCTAAGGGGTGTGTTCAATATGATAGTTACCAGGGATGGATGACTTCCCAAAGGATACCATTATGCATTTATTAGCATTTAGTTTTAGTCCATGGCTATGACACCAGTTGTTTGTCTGTGTCAGCCCCTCCTGGAGAACATTTGTGTCAGTGTAAGATTCAATGGTAGGCCCTGATTTGCAATCATCTGCAAATTTAGTCAGCCAGAAACCACTGACATTGGCCTTGACTTCTGAGAAGTAAATTCCAAAAAGGAGCAGTCCAAGGACTGATCACTGATGGCCTCTTTGAAGAGGTGGACTCCCCAATTCTAACTTTCTGGGTCCTGTCTGTGAGCCAGTTGGCTATCCACTGGGTGACATACGGGTTTGTACCTGACCTGTTGAGTTTGTCAACAATGCTTGAGTTGGCTATTGTGTCAAATGCCTTGGCCAGGTCAAGGGTGGCAGTGTGAACGATTTTGCCCTCATCCATTGTTTTGGTGACCTTCTCAAAGTCATGACCTGCCCCTGACAAAACCAAACTGAGTTGGGTCCTGTGTCTGGAGGTTTACTATATCTCTGTTGATCATCTTCATGATAATTCTTTCCATGGCTTTACATAGTTTCATAGGTAGGTGCTAGGCTATTCTCCATAGGGCCTATACAAGCCTAGCCAAAAAGGTACCCTGGCTTTCACCATTCAAGAAAATTATTTTCCTGTGCCCCTGTCAAGCAGAGCCACAGAAGTGATATACAGGGTGAATTTCCTATTTCCCATCCAATCATCAAGATTTTTCTTGAAGAGTGCTAATGAGGAGCTCTGTTTGACATAGATAGGTAGTCTGTTCCAGAGTATGGGAAGGCTCTAGGACAGGAATCTGTCCCTACAGCATGTTCTGTTTATTGTGGTGCAAGGTATAGGTCCCTAGAAGCGTGTAGCTCAGAGGGATTGGGATTTCTTTAAGTGGAGCATGTCCAACAGCTCTGGGATTGACATAGCTTTGTATGTTAGGCAGAGATCGCCTCTGAGTAGGCAATATGTGACGGAGTAAACCTGGAGTTTTTTGAGATGGTCTGTGTAGGGCATCTGTATGAGGCAAGTAATCCTCTTTGGGAGGTATTTCTGTGGCCTTTCCAGTTGTTATAGATGTCTTGTGAGGTACATACCAAAAGGGGTGCTGTACTCTATAATGGGTCTAATGAGTGATGAGTAGAGAGAAACAATGACCTCTTTGTTTATGGATGAAAAACCTTTTGTGATGAGGCATGCCATGTAGAAGGATTTCCTGACCACTGTGGTGATGTGATTATCAAAGGAGAGACTACTGTCCACCTGTGTCCCAAAGTCTCTTATCACACTTTCGGTGTTAAGTAGACTACCACCTATGTGGTAGTTCATGGGTACAGAGTTTTTACCAAAGGGGATGACAATGCACTTTTTGGCATTGAGCTTGAGGCCATGGCTTTGACACCAGGCATCTGTCTCAGTGAGGCCCTTTTGTAGGATGTCCACATCATTAGGAGTTTCGATTATGGCCCCTAGTTTGTAGTCACCTGCGATCTTAGTTAGCCAAAGACCTTCTGTGTTAGCCTGTACTTCAGAGAAGTAGATACAAAACAGGAGAGGACCCAGGACTGAACCCTGTGGTACTCCACTTGTCACTGGTCTGAAGTCTGATTTAGAGTCTGCTACTTTCACAGTGTGGGTTCTGTCAGTAAGCCAGTTGGCAACCCATCTTGTGACATAGGGATTTATACCTAGTTTAGTGAGTTTATCTATAATTCCAGAGTGGAGGATGGTGTTGAATGCCTTGGCGAGATCTACATAGGCTGTGTGAACCACCTTACCCTCATCTATGGCTTTGGTGACTGCTTCAAAGAAGTCTATCAGGTTTAGGAGACATGATCTGCCTTTTACAAACCTGAACTGTGTGGGGTCCAGAGTTTGGAGATCTCCAATGTCTTTGTTTATGAGTTCCATGATGATACGTTACATGGTCATGCAGACCAGGCTTGTCAGGCTAATGGTGCAGTAGTTTCCAGGGTCTGTCTTGGCTCCACCTTTATGGAGTGGGATAACCATTGTTGTGTGCCATTCAATTGCCACAAAGACTGAGGTGAGGCTATGACTGAACATGGTACTTAGAGGGGGTGCCAGTTCATTCTGTAGTTGGTGTAGAAGGCAGCCTGGGATGTCGTCAGGTCCCATGGATGCTGTGTTCTTGGCTTTGGAGAGTGAGGTTTTTACCTGTGCAGCCATGATTACAGGAACTTTGCATTCTTCCAGTATAGAGATGGGCCCTTTAGGGGGTGAGAGAGGGGTAAAGTTAGCACTGAACCTATCTGCCAGGATGTTGGCAAAATCAGTTGGTTCTGTATATTTAGTGCCATTGTGCTGTAACTTAGAGCAGATCTGAGTATTACCATTGAGATTCTTCACATAGTTATAGAATGCCTTGTGGTTGTCTTTAGAATCAGTGGCAATTTTCTTTTCATAACTAGCTTTGGAGGATTTTATGAGGGTTCTCAGCTTCTTACTGAGGCTGACCAGGGAGTTCCTCTAATCATGTGATTTTACTCTTTTTTTGCAACAGTTTCTTTCTTCTGTTGTAGAGCTTGTTTATGGCAGAAGACCACCAGATTGACTTCCTTTTTTTGGAAGATAGCATCTTGGTTTTGTTAGGCATAGCACGATCAAGGCACTTGTGTAAGTGCTTATAAAGTGCATTTGTATAGGATTCCGCAGTTGTACCTCCATTGTCCATCTGCATGGGTGTCATGAAGTTTGCCACTTCTGTCTTAAGTAGCGTGAAGTTGGCTTTGGAGAAATTTTTTATGGTTGTTTCCCTAATGAGGGGTGGGAATGGGATGTGGATGTCTAGGGTGATTAGCTTGTAGTCATATCTGACCAACGAGGAATTGATCCCGTCGCCCATGTTGGTGATGGCCAGGTCTAGGATATTGCTACCCCTGGTGGGGGTGTGGATAAGCTGATCCAAGGCATTGGAATTGATGAATTCCAGAAAACATTGATCAAAAGAGTTGATACATGAGTAGTTTTCCCAGTTAATGGTGGGGTAGTTGAAATCACCCATTATTAGGGTGTTGAGTTGTACCCTAATATTTTCCAGTGTATCAAGAAAAGAGGAGTGGGAATCCTAGGGCATGGTGTGGATTCTGTAGCAAGCTACAATCTGGATGGCGGTCTTGCCCAGAGTTAGTTGAACTTGGAAAATCTTGGATGCATTATGCTGAGCAACTAGCTTGGAGGTGTGGATATCCTTAATGAATATGGACACACCTCCGCCTTTAGTGTTTTGGTCCGGGTTAGTTGGCCAAAAGGTGTGGTATGAATTATAGCCTGGTAATGCAGGGGTGCTCTCTGTAGCTTTGAACCAGGTCTCTTTCACTGCACAAATGTCGATATTCCCCATTTTAAGGAGTGCCTCAAGTGAGTGCATTTTGAGGTTTAGACTTCTAGCATTGAGTAGAATTACCCTCAGATTTTGCTTGCTTGTACCTGTTACAGTGGTGAATTTGTCATTTGAACCTTGCCTAAAATAGGCACTATAGGGGTGGCAAGAGCCTTTGCCAGTATCCGGAATCCCAAGGGTGACAGGTGCAGGCCATCTCTGGCAAAGCATCGTGGTCTGTCGATCATGTCATCCCAGGCAGATACTGGATTCCCTTAGAATGACACCAGAAGCTTAGCCAATTGTTGAAGTCAATCATTTTGTCCTTGTACTGTGGTATCATACTGGGTAATGGCAGGATGCTACTCAGGGCTAGGGTCCTACCTGCCTGGGCTACAAGATCGGAGAGCTCTTCCATGTCTCTTTTCATGTAGTCCAGGAAGGTACGTCTCAGGTCATTCACACCATAGAAAAATGACAGAGTCATATTTGTACTTGTTGTGGAGTGACCTGAGTGCGTGCATTATGTGGCGGATCCTGGCACCCCACAGGCAGCTGACAGTAACTTTCTCCTTGTTTAGCCTAGTGAGTGGAACATCAGTGTGCCTGACTATAGAGTCACCTATGACTAGAGTGTTGGGTACGTTATGCCTTATGGGCTGTAGTTGAGTGGCACACTGAGTTTGTGGGCTATGTATCATTTGGGTTGTGTTGGGGGGTGGAGGTTGCTTGCATTTCTGCTTTGAAGGTCTTGGTTGTTTGAGCAGATTTTTATTGAGAGCCTCAGCGAATGTAGGCATGTGTTTTGTGCTTCTATGTGTGTGTTTTGGTGGTGTAGGTTTTGAGGGACTATGTGATGAGTGTGGTGTGATGCAAGTGTTTACCTTCTCCTATTGACTGTCTAGTCCAGTCTTCGGTGAAGAGAGCTTTGTTTCAAGTTTGGCTATATAAGTGCATCTCTCACAGGTTGTAGTGTTGGGTGGTAGGAGGAGAGGGTTGTCTGTGTACATGAGGCATTTGCTGCATTGCCCCAAGATGCCCAGATTCATCAGGTAGACAGGAGAAAACACCAGGAGCTGACCTTTAGACATGCCTGGATAGGAGCTTATTTATTAAGTACTAAAAACTGTTTTCCTCTAGACAAGTGAGGAAAGTTGAGTGCTGCAGTAATGTGTAGCTTATTTATTGCTTACAATGAGTTCTGAACAAATGCTGAGCTCAAAGAAAAAGATTTGAGTGCTAAAACTAAAAAGCTGGCTAGTTGCAAGGGAAAATTTGAAGAGCAGTCTTTATAGCACCAGGAATAGTTTAACCCTAGTTAAGCGGAGGGGGTGGTCAGGAGCTTACAAACAGTCCTGGATACAGCAAATCTGTATCTGGACCAGACTTGTTACAGGAAAGGGGGAAAACAAGCTTAGATTTTTTTTTTCAGTAAAGAGGAAATGGAGAAAGCTGGAACAGAAGTTAATTCAAGGTTAAGAATCTGAGTGGGCTGGCTTCACAAATGTTCTCTATTAGATTGAATGAACTAATGACACTAGACTGGGAGGAGTGTCACATCAAATATACAGTATGGGCGGGCAACTGCAAAGCCACCAAGTATAAGAACACCACAACAATAGGGAGGGTAAGTGGGAAACTATTGCAGCTCCTAGCTGTAGCCACTAAATGAAAGTTTTAAACAGATCAAGGAGCAAGCAGACTCTAGAGAATGCTTTTAACTGCAAATAGACTAGACAAGAACACAGAAACCTCAAAAAATCAAAAACACGGATAGAGCACTCACAAACAGAAAATACAACTCTCAGTATGAAAAAGCAGTTTACAGTTAAGTAATTTAGTAAACATGCAATTAGAGTAATGAAACAGTATCTAGCAATGAAAAATAAAGTTAAAACAGTATAAAACAGTACATAAATGCAGTGAAACAGTAAAAAAAGCTTTATAACTCTGCAAAATGTAGTAGATTAACTGTATAGCACAATTATAAGTGTTTCAGAAGTGCAATTCAATGAAATAAGTGTAAGAAATAACTTATCCTGCTCTTGGAATCTTAAGGAATTTCTGCTTAGTTTCAGCAATGAATTACCATCCACAGCCTGATAAATACAAGCATATAAGACTAGTGAGACTTGTAGGTCTGTAGTTTCCAGGGTCAATAGATGGCACCTTTGTGCACAGGGATGACAGTTGCTGTTCTCCATTCATGAAGCACAAAGCCTTTTAGAGGCTACAGTTAAATAACAATTCTAGAGGACCTGATATTTCATGTTTCATGCTATTTAGAAGGCATCCTGGGAAACTGTCTGGGCCCATTGATGCAGTGTTCTTGGCCTTAGAGAGAGCATTAGGGACCAGTTCCCTAGCAGGGGGAGTTATATTTGATGGTATTTCCTGAGGGGAGGTTCAGGGGGAGAGAGAGGTAAAGTTAGAGAAGAAGTTTCAGCCAGTAGGTTTGCTGTATCTTCTAGCTCATTATATGTGGCTCCCTTTACAATTAACTCTGCATACAATTGTGTATTGCCTTTGAGATTGCAGACATACCTAAAGAATGCCCTGTAGCTGTCCTTGGTCTGGGAGACCAAATTTACCTCAAATTTGGCTTTGGTAGAGTTTATTTGTCCTCTGAGTTTTTTGTTTAGTTTGATGAGAGTGCTTTTCCTGCTGGGTGCTGCACCTCCTAATTTTTGCCATGATTTCTTCCTTCTGTTATACAGCCATTTAAGTCTATGATTCCACCAGGGTGGCTTGTTTTTTGAGTTAGTTCTGTACTTCTTCCTGTTGGGTACAGCTGCCTCTATACAGCTATTAACATGCCTGTACAGTGTTTCTGTAAATAGTTCTGCATAGGCAGCACTGTGTTCTCAGCGTTTATGGGGGCTTGAAGTTTTGCCAGGTTATCACTTAATAGCAGGAAGTTAGCCTTAGTATATTTCCTAAATATTCCAGGTTTAGCTGGGGGTCCAGATTTTATTTTTACTTCAAAGGAAACCATTTTGTGGTCTGACCTTATCAGGTAAGGCATTACAGTAGGGAGTGTGCAGTAGTCTCCCATATTAGTGAGGACCAGAGCCGATATGGTTACACCCCTGGTTGGTATATTGACTATCTGGTCCAGGGAGTTTGTGTTTACAAAATCAAGGAATCTCTGTGCATGTACGTTTGGTGTCATATAGGATTCCAAGTTAATAGAGGGGTAATTAATGTTGCCCATGAATATGGTATTGGGTTGGATGGTTAGTGTTTCTAATAAATTTAAATACATGGGTCATAGAGGGGGACCTATAGCTTTCAAGGAAGTGGTACTGGATTTTACCTATGGTGATTTGAACATGGAACAGCTCAAGTGCATTGTCCTGTTTGATCAGTCTTGAAGTATATTTATTTTTGATGTAAATACAGAGACACCTCCACCTTTAGTCCACGGCTGTGAAGTAGCTGGACTAAATGTGTGGAAGGCATTATAACCTTGCACTGCTGGTGTGCTCTCCGCACCTTTAAACTATGTCTCAGTGACAGACATCAGCATTCTCTAGGGTAAAAAGAACTTCTAGGGAATGGAGTTTTTTGTTTATACTCCTAGCGTTGAGCAGTAATAATAATCATATTTCACTTGATTTGGAGTGATGTACCCCAGATATGCTCTTGGAATTTTTAAATTCTTGTTTTCTAACTACATATGACGTTTACACAGTGCATGCATGTGTGCAATACATTGAATTTGTACAAATGAAAAGAAAGCAAAGTGGCAACATAATTGAACTGCACAGCATGAATTATTTACTGTACATCATAAAGTCTAATATTTTAGTTGATCATAATCTTGATTAAATCAGAAAGTATGTTCATGAAAAAATCACATGAATTTATAAAATGCAAGGTACTATAAAGAGCTCAATACAAAAACTTTTCAGAAAGAAAAAAGTGACAACAGACTCATTTGCTGTCAGTCATTTGCATAGCATTTGGCAATTTAAGAAACAGAAGCACTTATGATAATTAGTTCAGCAAAAAAGACACTTCAAAGGAAAACCCACTGAACACAGAAAATCTTTAGATGAAAAAGTGTTACTACTTTTGGCCTACAGATAAGCCATATAGGATCAGTGTTCCATGACAGCTACTGATGTGACCTTTATTTTATTTAATGATTATTTATAAAATATATATGTATGTATTTTTGAATATATATATATATATATATATATATATATATATATATATATATATATATACACAGAGAGAGAGAGAGATAGTCTAGTATTTGTATATTTACACTGACGTTTTATTAGAAGCTCAGGATCCAACAATGAGAATCCAAGAAGTTCAGGCACTTCAAAAAATAAATTGGACTAAAAAAAAACAGCAAATTCCAAAATGCAATCATACTTTTAAAGTGTTGTTGTAGAGGACTTTTGACCCTACTATACACTGCCTAATATGGGGGATGGGGGTGAAAGTCCCCTATATGTGTGTGCTGTTTTCATATAGTAACTTGAAATCACTATACCTTGGAGAAGATGAAATATTTTAAGACTGCAATTTCAGCCACATTATCGGTGTCCATTTGTACTTGATTCTATTTATTGTCCTCAGAATTTCAACGCACATCCATTTGCACTGATAGTCTGTCATTAATTTCAGTGATTTGCAGTCATGTCAATGTTAAGCTTGAGTATATAATACCTCAAGTGTTTGCACATGTACAATAAAAATGCGGTTTACTGCATACAAAAAAATAACTCGCATGATAGGTGGCTACAGGGGATGGAATGGGTAAGTAAACCAAAAATAAGCTTCAGTTTCAGTGGCTGTCAGCAGTGGAATGTGTGCAATATCTGTGTTCCTCACACTGGGGAGCAGGAGTGTCATACACAGAGGCAATTAAATTGTACAATGGTTTTCCTTGCATTGAAACTGCAAAGCCTTAACAATAGGTTGTATGCCACAATGTCATGCCGGGGCACAGCTTTCTGAGTCAGCTTAGACATCTGACACACATAGTATGGTTACTGAGGTAAAAGTAAGAGTATGGTAACTGAACTGACAATTCACCACCTGAACCTCAAAGTGTTGATAAACAAGATAACACTTAGCAAGTCAGAGGAAATGTATTAATCTTTCATTACAGCTCACTAGCAACTGATGTCAAGGTGGTTAGTTTTTATATTTCTCCCCTCCTGCTATATACAGGTTCTTATGGCTTCAACACCTGTCAAAACCTGAATCACTTGATTGCTCTATCTGAGTACAATTGGCATAAACCTTCAACAGTCGGGCTCCTAACTTCTCAGAGAGTTGATCATAATAGTCAATCGTGTAGTTCCTGGGAGTGAAGCATCCAATGTAGCAGTTGTACTTGAGGCGCTAAGAGCCATCATTGTCATGGCAGCTCGACCTGGGCTCTGCAAATGCAATGACATCAAGAACATCTCATGGCAGCTCGCCCTAACTATGGCTCTGCAAATGTAATGACATCAAGAACATCATAAGTCTTTTTTGCAATATGAACAGACCACCTGGAAGACTCCATAGGTTTCTAGGTACATACTAGGGCTATTAATCTGTGAAGATTTGAAAAGCCTAGTCTTGCACTCCTGTGATAATTATTAGTCCTTATGTTTTTCAATATGAATATCAAACGGTGGCTTGAACTAGTATATGTTGGGATAATTACTTGTTTCCCCTATCCATAATGGCCTGTGATGCTAAACCAGGGTTTAATTTGCGGTTACCCATCCATTCATCCAAATTGCATTTAAACAGAATAAGGGAAGGACTCTGCTTTGTAGGACTGCTGTTCTCTATTACAGGTACCTATCCATCAAGTATATTCTATTAATTTTGCAAAACAAGATTTAAGATCCTTGAGCAAGTATTTATGACACCATTGGATGTGCCTCTTAATAGCCTGTATGATACAGAGAAGCGTGGCAGAGATGTGAGATGGTCTGCATATTTTTTTATGATTTAAGCCCTTTATTTTTTAGTGAGAAAGTGGTGTAGTTGTTTCAGTTGTGACAAGTGTTTGGACAGGTACATACTGAAAGGGCCATTATGCTCAATGATTGGCCTAATGAGTGCTAAGTACAGTGGAACAATTATATTCTCAAATCTGGTTATCATACCTTTAAATATAAGCTGTGCAATGAAAAAGGGCTTCCTTACAATAGCGGATATGTGGTGATTGAAGGACAGCTCACTGTCAACATAGGCGCCCAGATATTTTTAAGGGGAGTCATACTAAAAAGCTACAATTACACATTTCTTGATGTTTTAGTCCATGATTTTAATACCAGCTATTTGTTTGGGACAGGCCATCTTGTAGAATTCTATCATCCTACTGTCCTGTGGGGAGTTTATGACAGCAACAAGTTTGTGGTCATCTTCAAGCTTGGTCATCCACAAACCCTTAACATTAGCTTTAACTTTTGAGAAGTAAATGACAAAGAGTAGTGGCACAAGGACTGAACCCTGGGATACTCTGCTAACAACAGGTGTTTTGGAGGAGGTAGAGCTGCCCACCCTTACTTTCTGGAATCTACTTGTGAGATAGTTTCCTATCCAATCAGTTACATAAGGGTTAACATTTTGCTAGGAAATTTCCTTTACAATGCCTAAGTATAGAATATTGTCTGATGTTTTGTGAGGTCCATATAAGGAATTTGCACTGATTTGCCCTCATCCATTCCATCAATGACTTTTTCAAAGAAATCAACCAAGTTAAGTAGACGACACTTGCCCTTGATGAATAAAAACAGGAATGGATGGAGAGTCTGTAGGTTCCCTATATCACTGCTTATTAGTTCCTTGATGATCCTTTCTATAGCATTATAGATGAGACTGGTCAGGCTTATGGGTCTATAGTAACCCAGAGGGTCAATATCACATAGTCGAACTGTCATAAGTTTGACTGTGTAAATATTGAACCCGGAAGTTCGAAATCTAAAAACGTCGAACACTCAGAACAGTGATTTTTTTTTTCCCCAGGGAAAAAAATCTCTGTTCAGGTACAAAAAGTAGAAATACATGAACACTACATACTGTTGCTCATGTGAGGGACCTTGCCCCCCCCCACATCCCCCCTACTTAAATATACCAACTCTGAGATTCCACCACAGTGGAGGAAATAGCAAAGCCACCGAAATGGCCCACCGAATACTTTACCTGGGAAAGAATAAAATGTTCCGCGGCTTCGCTATTTTCAAACTTCGAACTTCCCTGTTTGATGTTTTCTGTGTTCGGACACTTGTGCATTCGAATGAATGGCATAGACCCTAAACCAGATTCATTGAAACGCCACCTTCATGCAAAAGAATGACTGTGGCTGTCCTCCATTCATCTGGCACAAATCCTGTTTTGAGGCTAATATTAAATAGCCTGTGTAGGGTGGGGTCTGTCACGTTTCCAGATAACTAGTAGGCAGCCTGGTATGTTTTCCAGCCACACAGAAGTGGTGTTCGTGGCCTCAGGTGGTGCCTCAATTATTTGTTCTTGGGGGACTTGAGGGGGTGTAGGTGCAGGTATCTGATATGAGAATATTGGAGGGGGAATGTTAGAGCTGAATATGTAGGCTAGTAGATTGGCTCTGTCCTCTGAGTCCTAGTATGTGATATCATCTACTATTAGCTCTGTACAGTGCTGGGCGTTGTGAGATTTCTAACAGTTAAAGAAGGTTTTGTGGTTACCTTTCATACTGGTGGTTATTTATTCCTCATATCTGACTCTGGTTAATTTTATCAGAATACATATTTCCTTCTTTAGTTTAGCAAGGATATTTTGGGCTTCTTGAGACTTTGATTTATTTTGGCAAGCAATGAGTTATTTTCTTTTATTATAGAACCTGTTTAGACTAAAGTTCCACCAAAGGAGTTTATTTTCAAATTTGGTATTGTACTTAATTCTGAGGGGGACATATGAATCTATGCAGCTATTTATATGTGCATAAAATTTCACAGTACAGGATTTTGCATGAGCAGTAAAGTCATCAAGGTGAAAAGGGCCTTTGAATTTAGCGAATTCATCACTCAGTTTTAGTAAATTATCTTTCAAGTAGTCTATGAATGCAGAGGTATTGGAGGATGCTTCTGACTTCAGTCTTACGGTAAATGTGATTAAATTTGTGGTCTTATTTGACCAGTGAGGAGGTTACGGTTGGTGGGGAGCAAAGCAGATCCATACTGGTAAAGACCCAGTCCAGGATTTTATTACCTCTAGTTGAGCTGTGGCCGCTGGACTAACTGGTCCAGAGAGTCTGTACTGATGAAGTCCAGAAATCTCTTCATGTACATCTTTAAGGATGTACAATATACATCTTCCAGTTTATGGCAGGATAGTTGAAGTCTCCTAGGAGAAAGGTGTTTGGCTTAATACATAGGGACTCCATACTGGTCAGGCAGGAGATAGGGGTTGAGGGGTGAGGATATAGAGGGGGTCCTGTAATTACCTATAATGTGACAAGGGATTTTGTTCATAATAAGTTAAACGTGGAAGAGTTCTGGGTTGTTATCTTGTCCCATGAGACTGGAGGTTATATTTTTGAAGAATATAGAGAGACACTTTCACCTTAGGGCATTTGTCTAATGTGATGGGCCTATACGAGTGTTAGGCATTTAAGCCCAGCACTGATGGAGTATTTCACTGGTCTTCAACTGGGTGTCTGTGACAATGCAGATTGTGAAGGCTGCCAGCCTAGCTAGATATAATTTTGTAAATAATTCTATGTCCTTGTAAATATTAATATGATTCACAGGCTTATTTGACAAATGTAAGAAAATTGTGTATGTTCTGAGCTTCAAAAATATAACCACAGTGCATCCTGCTGGAAGAAAGCTGATAAGTAAAGGATTTTACAACTATGTTTGATCTCACGCTTGGAGACAGGATGTCTGGGCTAGGAAATCATTTCTATTGTTCTAAGACAGAGATAATTACTAGGTTTTGCATGTAAAGTGTCTTATTGCTGCAGCTTCCTGGCAGGTGCAGATTACAAACAGAAATGTTAACATTTTAAGTTCTGTGAGCCTGAGAAACTTAAGTAAAAGTGTCAAGAATGAAGTAATCTAAAATGACTCAGCAGTAATGTGTACTATCAATTTAAGACTTTCTCAGAGAGAAGGATTTGGCATTTTATATTTTACTCTGGATCTGACAACAACTCACCAGCACTTGCTTTGTTCTGTAAGTAGTTTATTTAAACAGTGATTTCTCTTAGAGATGGAAAGGAATATAACCAGATTAGTTTATATTTATGTCAGACTGTCCTACAATATTCTTTAAAGTATTTCCCTGTGATTTCTGAACTTTCTAGTGTCACTGTGTTGAATGAATAAGTATTGTCTTGTGTTTTTATTATTTATTATTAAATATTTTAGACATTACAGCTGTGGCTGTTTTGTGTAGAGATAATTTAAGCTCTTAGAGTACTTGCATGTATTTGGTGATACTGTATAGGCCACTCTTAAATAGCCTTCAAGTCTTAGTCACACTTACCAACTGAATAATAATAATAACATTGCACAGTAGAATTGGACATCCTTTGGTAAGGGCTTCTATAGTAGCTGATAAGAGTAGTTGGTGGCAGTGGATTACTACCTTATAGCCTGGGCAGAAGGGGAGCATAGCTAGTGAATCTGTGCCAGCCTTCCCCAGGAGTGTCTGTGTGTTTGTATATAAATCAGATCTCAAAGTGTGTGTGTGTATCAGCTACTTGGGCAGGGACACGAAGCACTGGTTGGACAGAGAGGGTACTGGAGGTTTTGGCTTGACTACTCAGCTGAGATCTGAATCCTATAGCTGTGCCAGTGGGAAGTCTTATCAGGGGATCTGGTGAGAAAGGGAGAAACCAGCCCCAGACTGACTATGATCTCTGTGTGCTCTTAAGGGAAAATTGTACTTTACTGTGTGTGTACTTGTTATCCTCCCAATGTTGATGCCCCTCACTATTGCCAATGTTGAGGATTGAGACTCCTTGATTACTGGGTGAGTCTTATCGGGGATTTGGAGAGAAAGGGAGAAACCAGCCCCAGACTGACTGTGATCTCTATGTGCTCTTAAGGGAAAATTGTACTTTACTGTGTGTGTACTTGTTATCCTCCCAATGTGGACACCCCTCACTGGTGCCAGTGGTGAGGATTGAGACTCCTTGATTACTGGACAAGTGCATGGGCATCACACAGATATCAATGTTTTATAGGCTAAGTACTGCTTGCAAGGTGTGGAATTTTGTGTTCGGGCACCTACGTTGAGCAGCAATACCTTAATATTGGTCTCAGCTAGAGCAGTAGGCTTTCACCTGGCCCTCTTCCCAGGATAGAAAAGTGGACCATTGGCTGTTTTATCCTCTAGCCTCCTGACCAGCCCTATCAAAAACCAGATAAATATATAATGTGTTACTTACAAAAATATAACCTATAACAGAGTTGAGTTCTGAGCTTAAATTAATGGCAGTTCAAAGGGTCTTCCTGCTGCTGCACCATCAGGTAGCACTGAAATCAAAGCAGCTTGCTATTCTGAATAAGTAACTGGACCATGGAAATCCTTGCCTTATTTGGATATTGAATGTTCCTGTTGTTCCAATTGAACCTTGCAAGCAGTACTTAGCCTGTAAAGCATTGATATCTGCGTGATGCCCATGCACTTGCCCAGTAATCAAGAAGTCTCAGTCCTCACCACTGGCACCAGTGAGAGGCGTCCAAAAAAACTCCAGCTGTACTCTGTGGCATATCATCTACTCATAGGCAATCTCTGCTTAACATACAAGGCCATTTCAAACCCTGAGCTATTGGACATGCTCCACTTAAAGAAATCCGAATCCCTCAGAGCCACACGCTCCAAGGATCTAACCTTATCATCACAATGAACAAAACATGCTGGAGGGATAGGTTCCTGAGCCAGAGACTCCCCATACTCTGGAATAGACTGCCCATACATATCAAGCAGAGCGCCTCATTGGTCCTCTTCAAAAGGAACCATGATGATTGGATGGGAGATAGGAAATTCATCACGGGGATCATGTCAGTCAGCCTGCTAGACAGGGGCCCAGAGAAGTAAATATTGTGGGAAAAAAATTCCAGGGAATTGTTATGGCTAGGCTCGCATAGGCCTTAGGGCTGATAGCCTAGTACCAGCCTATGAACCTATGAACCTATGATGATGTTGCAATGACATAAATGACACATAAGCAGTTAGTTTTTTTCTATAAAGTACTATTCCATTAAAAAAAATTATTGTTTATGGTTCTGCGCTGTTCACCCTCATGGAGACCTCACTCTCTGGTCTTAATGAAGTATCTCCTAGGCTTTGTCCTTCGAAGAGTTAGGAGGACCATCCAATTAAAGCTGACATCTGTGAGGAGCAATATAGAGCACCTTACTTCTTCAAAGGAAGCAGAGAATACTGTAAATGAGAATGAGAGTCAGAGCAGTGAAGTCATAAGAAAAAAAATAGAAGTCTGGAAAAACACAGACTTCATTAATTAAGGAGCAGTTGCCCCACATTCTTCACAAAGGGGACTGCATTCCCATGCACCCCCTCTTAATAAATTCATACTACTATGTGTATACCACAAGTCAGAGAAAGAAGGGATTCTCCTGGATTGTGACTAGCCTACAGTTTTTGTTTAATATTGGAAAAAAATACCTTTTTCAGTAATACTCTCAATTTTTGTTTATTTTATTTACACTTTGCTGACTGGGATTCAGTTGCATTTAGCAACTTCTGTTCTTCAGACGTGAATCGTATAACAGCCTAATCACTCTTGAATGTTAGTTACTGGAGGAGTTCAGAAGGGGTGATACAAGTTAACAGAACAGGTAGAGCCAAGGTGGAGACTATATGCTTTGTGGTAGTTTAGGTTACCACATCATATCAGTGAAAATGACTGCAGTAAGTTTCAGCAGTACCAAAATCAAAGGTAAATAAGGTGCAACACTGATGAAACCCAACATGGACAGTCAGTAGGTAGCTGCCCTTCATGTATCTTCCACTGTTAATTTTATTCTATGACAACATTGCTATGTGCAAAATTGGGCTGTAGAGGTTTAGTAGGGCCATATTCACCAAGGATTTAAAATCTAATTTTATTATTATTATTATTATTATTATTATTATTATTATTATTATTATTATTGTTGTTGTTATTGTATACAACTCTAAATCTATTATTCTCCACACACTCTATCTCCATTATTTTAAGTAAGTGCCCAAGGATATGGTTGTCTTCATTACAATCTTGCATGCTAACTCCAGTGCTGAATTAAATACACATAATCAGTTGGGTGCTTAGCTTTGGCAGACTCTAAAGCTTAAGCATGTCTGATGAGTGCAGACCTAAAATGCAGTTTGTAGACTTCAGTGTCATCCCTGCTCATTAAAGAAATCTTGTTGACCATCAGTTTAATATCTATGCCATCCAAAAACTATTTTCCTGGAAAGACAGGTCAGAATGAATCAACCACAACAGTTTTACAACATAGTTGTTGTTTGTAAAAGTTGCATACCATTTATAACCTGCATTTGGACTTTTTAGCACTGTGTTTTCATGTTGCCTTGTAGTTTCCATATAAAGCAGCCCAGCTGAAAATAGCATAGAGAGTGTCTCACTGTTATAGTTAAGCATTAATTCAATGATTGCTGTATAGGTGTAATAGCTGCTATTCTGGCCTATTAAGACAGTCTCTTATTACCAGATCCACTAGCTAAATACGGCAGCCATGTGGTAATTTATTAATCTCACTATGTCGTTCATAGGTTCATAGGTGTATACTAAGCTATGACCACTATGGCCTTTTTAAGCCTAACCATGAAACCCAAATCTCTGACAATTTCTGGTAACTTTTCTAGTGTAAGCAGGGTCTTGAGAGATTAAACATTTACAAACAGGGCCTGAGAGATGAACCATTTACAAGTGACCTATGTCTATTAGAGACAGAGGTGCCAAACCAGGGGTGAATTTCCTGTTCCTTATCCAGTTGACCAAGTCACATTTGAATTGGGTTAGGGACAAACTGTGCTTCACATGGATGGGTAGCCTGTTCCAGAGATAGGATAGTCTCTGGGATACATACCTAATTCTTCAGCAGGTCCTGCTTATATTACAGACAATGTTTAAGTCTTTAAAATGGGTAATTCTGGAGTTATTTTTTTTTTTGGCAGATATGCCAGAGATCCATCAGAGTGGGGTCCAATGATGCCTTGTATACCAGGCATAGATATCCTCTCAATAGCCTGTAGGTGAGATAGAATACAGGGAAAGGGCTTTGAGGCAGTCTGCATAAGACATGTTATTTACACCCTGTATTCTTTTAGTGCACAACCTCTGTGGACATTCTAATTGTTGGACATGCCTGGTTAGGTACATACCAAAGGGGGCAGTGCACTCAATGATAAGTCTGATGAATGCCAAATACAGTGGAACAATGACCTCCTTGGACATAGATGCCATACCTTCATTAGACGTTGCACAAGACAGAATGATTTCCTCATTACCATAGACATGTATGGTCAAAGGCTAAATTACTGCCTACATGTGTTCCCAAGTCCCTGACTACCGGGACGACTGTTAGGGGTATGTTGTCAAGGTGGCTGACCTCCCAAACGGTACTATTGTGCATTTAGTTTTAGTCCATGACCCTGACACCAGTTATTTATGTGTGTCAGCCCTTCCTGGATAACATTAGTGTTTGTGGGGGTTTCTATGACTGGTTCAAATTTGAAATAATATGCAAATTATGACGGCCAGAAGCCCTTGACTTCAGAGAAGTAAATGCCAAAAAGGAGCAGTCCTGGGACTGATCCCTGATGAAATCTGCTGGTGACTGGCCTCTTTCTAGGGGTGGACTTCCCATTTCTAACTGACTGGGTCCTGTCTGTAAGCCAGCTATCTATCCACTGGGTGACCTAAGGTTTTATACCTAATCAGATGAATTTGTCAACAATACCCAAGTAGAGTATTGTGTCAAATGCCCTGGCCAGCTCAAGGTACACAGTGTAAAGAATTTTACCCTCATCCATTGCTTTGGTGACCTTTTCAAACAAGTCCACTAGACTGAGTAGGGATGACTTGCCCTTGACAAAACCAAACTGGGTTGATTATTTCTATGATATTTCTTTCCAGGGTTTTGAATATGAGATAGGTGAAACTGATGGGTCTCTAGTTTCCAGGGTCCATAGATGGCCTGACTTTGAGCAGGGGGACAATGGTTGCCATTCTTCATTCATGAAACAAGAACAAAAATTCTCTGGTAGCTGATGCTGTAGAATAATAGGCAAAAACATAAGAAAAACAACAGTGCAAATATCTCAAAATCTTTTAATAAAATCAAATAAAACACAAAGCTTTCAAGTCTCACAGGACTCTTCCTCAGTGTAAAAAAGGAGCAACTGCCACAATCCCATCAATATATACAACTTAAAATACCCACCAGCAAATGAAAATTGAAGAATCAATCGCATGTCTAAGAGTACTAATCGTCAGTTTAGGCTTTTAAAGAAATACAAACTCTAAATACTATTTATAAATATATGCTAAGTGTTATTTATAAAAATATAGCCTATAAAAGTATATTTGTAAAAATATACTTTTAAATATATATGTATAAAAAAGTACATAAATATAAATATATATATGTATATATATATATATATATATATATATATATATATATATATATATATATATAAATATATAAATATTATTTGACATATGTCTGTCTCTCTTTTTAAAAAGGTGTAGGTGATCAACCCCATTTTGTGTTTAAGAAAGAAAGAAATTTGAAACAACAGTTATGATATAAGGATTTTGCCCTCTCTAACAGTACTAAGGCGACTTCTGTTATTAACAGAAATCAGACAATGCCATGTTATAATTGCATCTTTTGTAAATTTATTAGTTCATCTAATGAATTTATTCATCCTATTTCAAAGAAAAATTAATTTTTAATGTATATGTGACTTGTTTTACTGAGAATGTGGTTTATCTGACAAATTGTGAAAAATGTATGTCATTTTATATAGGTAAATAATCAAAAGTTGAAAGACAGAGTTGCTTCACATTTGTCAGATATTTGCAGGTGCATTGAAACAAATGCATTATTTAAGCATATTGATACTTGTGGAATGGAACATACATTTAAATTTAGAGTTTTAGCTAAATTTTCTGTTGGTATTAGGGGGAGGTGACTTGAATACTAGAACTGAGATCAAAGAATACAAATGGATAAATTATTTTAGAGCAGACTACCCACCAGGGCTTCTTCTTCTTCTTTTTCCCGGTTAGGGGTCGCCACAGCGGATCACCTGTCCGCTCATGATTGGCAGTGGAGTTTTATGGTGTTGAGTTGCCAGCCCGGCACCCAACCTTCCACAGAAAGCACACACACACACACACACACACACACACACACACACACACACACACACACACACACACACAAACACACACACACACACACACACACACACACACCAAGGGCCAATTTAGAGTGTCCAATCCACCTACAGCATGTCTTTGGGAGGAATCTGGTGCACCCGGAGGAAACCCACACGACCACAGGGAGGACATGCAGACTCCACACAGAAGGCACCCCAGCCAAGGATCGAACCAGGGAATCTCTTGCTGTGAGGTGACAACGCTAACCACTGCACCACCGTGGCCACCCAGACTACCCACCAGGGCTGAATAGTAAAATAAGCATTAAACCACTATTAAAAGAGAGACGGACATATGTTAAATAATATTTATATGTTATATATATGTATATATTTGTGTATTTTTTTATACATATATATTTATATTTTTTACAAATACACTGTTATAGGTTATATTTTTGTAAGTAACACATTATATATTTATAAATAGTATTTAGAGTTTGTATTTCTTTAAATGCCTGAGCTGACAATTAGTACTCTTAGACATGTGATTGATTCTTCAATTTTCATTTGCTGGTGGGTATTTTAAATTGTATATAGTGATGGGATTGTAGCAGTTGCTCCTTTTTTACACTGTGAAAGAGTCCTGTGAGACTTGAAAGCTTTGTGTTTTGATTTTATTAAAGGATTTTGAGATGTTTTCACTGCTGTTTTTCTTTTGTGTTCTCCATTCATGAGGCATGAAGCTTGGAGGCTAAGATTAAGTAGTGGTTCCAGACAGCCTGATACTACTTAGACGGCAGTCGAGGATATTGTGGAGGCCCACTGATGCAGTGTTCTTAGTTTTAGTGAGAACATTAACTACCTGTTCTCTAGTGACAGTTGGCAGACTTGTACATGATGGTATTTCCTGACAGGAGGCAGGGAAGAAAGGGCAAAGTTTAACTGAATTTGTCTGCCAGTAGATTTTCTATATATTCTGGCTCAGTGGAGGTAACTCCATTAATAATAAACTCTACACACAATAATGTATTGCCTTTGAGGTTGCGGACATAGCTAAAGAATGCCTTGTGGTTTTCCTTGGCCTGAGAGGCCAGATTTATCTCAAATTTGGCTTTGGTAGACTTTATTTGTCGTCTGAGTTGTTTGTTTAGATTGATGAGAATTCTTTTATCCTTATGTATGATATGCCTCCTTTTTTGCCATGATTTTGTTCCTTCTGTTATACAGCCTATTGATGTTGTGATTCCACCAAGGTGGCTTGTTTTTTGTCTTAGTTATGTACTTATTCCTTGATGGTACAGCTGACTTTATGCAGCCATTAACATGCTTGTACAGGGTTTCTGTTAATAGTTCCAAGTAGGCAGCAGTGTTCTCAGGGTTTAAAGTGTCTTGAAATTTTACCAGGTTATCACTTAATAGTACAAAGTTAGCCTTAGAGTAGCTCCTGAATGTTCCAGGGTTAGCTGGGGTTCCGAGTTTTATTTTTACTTGAAAGGAGAGAATTTTGTGGTCTGTCCTTACCAAAGAGGAAATTGCGCTAGGGGATATGTGGTGCTCTCCAATATTAGTGAGGACCAGATCCAATATGTTTGTACCTCTGATTGGTATAGTGACAATCTGGTTCAGGGAGTTTGTGTTTACAAAGTCCAGGAATCTCTGTGCCTGCACATTTGATGTTGTATATGATCAAGTTAACAGTGGGATAATTACAATTGCCTATGAATATGGTATTGGGTTGGATGGTGAGTGTCTCCATTAAGCCACCACTGATCCTGGGAACTATCACCCTATTAGCCTGATGAGCCTGGTCTGCAAGGCCATGGAACGTATCATCATGGAACTCATAAACAAAGACATTGGTAACCTCCAAACTCTGGACCCCGCCCAGTTCGGGTTTGTGAAAGGCAGATCATGCCTTCTGAACCTGATCAACTTCTTTGAGGCAGTCACCAAAGCCATAGACGAGGGTAAGGTAGTTCACAGAGCCTGTCTTGACCTCACCAAAGCTTTCAACACCATCCCCCATTCTGGAATTATAGCTAAACTCACTAAACTAACTATAAGTCCCTATGTCACAAGATGGATTGCCAACTGGCTCACTGACAGAACCCACACTGTAAAAGTTGCAGACTCCAAATCTGACTTCAAACCAGTGACAAGTGGAGTACCACAGGTTTCAGTCCTGGGACCTCTCCTGTTTAGTATCTACTTCTCTGAAGTACAGGCTAACACAGAAGGCCTCTGGCTAATGAAGTTCGCAGATGACTGCAAACTAAGAACCATAGTCGAGTCCCTAAATGATGTGGACATCCTACAGAAGGGCCTCACTGAGACAGATGCCTAGTGTTAGAGGCATGACCTCAAGCTCAATGCCAAAAAGTGCATTGTCATCCCCTTTGGTAAAAACTCTGTACCCATGAACTACCACATAAACTGCAGTCTACTTAACATTGAATGTGTGATAAGAGATCTTGGGATCCAGGTGGACAGTAGTCTCTCCTTTGATAATCACATCACCACAGTAGTCCGGAAATCCTTCTATGTGGCACACCTCATCATAAAAGGGTTCTCATCCAGGAAAAAAGAGGTCACTGTTCCCCTCTACTCAGCACTCATTAGACCCATTATGGAGTACAATGCCCCTTTTGGAATGTACCTCACAAGACATCTGTAGCAACTGGAAAGGCCACAGAAGTACCTCACCAAGAGGATTACTGGCCTCAAACAGATGCCCTACACTGACCATCTCAAAAAACTCCAGCTTTACTCTGCAGTATATCGCCTACTCCGAGGAGATCTCTGCCTAACATATAATGCTATGTTAAACCCAGAACTGTTGGATATGCTACACCTAAAGAAATCCCAATCCCTCCGAGCTACACGCTCTAGGGACCTAAACCTTGTCACCTCAATAAACAGAGCATGCTGGAGGGATAGATTCCTATCCCAGAGACTTTCCATACTCTGGAACAAGCTTCCCATCTATGTCAAGCAAAGTTCCTCATTAGCACTCTTCAAGAAAAATCTTGATGAGTGGATGGGAAACAGGAAATACACCCCAGGGATCACTTCTGTGGCTATGCTCGACAGGGGCACAGGAAATTATCTTTCTTGGGTGGCGTAAGCTGGGGAACCTTGTTGGCTAGGCTTACTTAGGCCCTTGGGTCAATAGCCTAGTACATACCTATGAACCCATGAACCTATGTGCTATGCATTTCCTGGGTCATAGAGGGGTATTTATTTATTTATTTTACATTTGTTTACTGGGATAGTCCGACTGGATACATGTCCATTTTCAGCGGAGGCCCGGGGAGAAAAGCTACAGAAAGACAAACTTACATAGATTACACAGAAGTTACCAAACAATTATAAAAACAAAGTGATTATATACAATGGGTTAGTAGTGATTCCCTAGTAGGGACTCACAATTGTCATGGACAGAGAATTAAAAGTAAGAGGCATCAGATTGGAAGCACAGCTTGGTGATGTAGTTACAAGTTATGATAATTGCAGAATATGCTTTTAGTTTATAACTTAATCAGAGTTGGTACATGGGCATCGCCAATTCACTTTGAGATACTGTTTGAGGTTTTTTTTAAGAGACATTTGGAGGATTGTAGGGTTATATAGTTTGGCAACGAATTCCAGCTTTTGCCAATGAAGTTGGCAAACAGGGATTCACCAACAGAGTTTTTAGCTTTGTGGGTTTGGGCCAATAGTTTATTGGCTGACCGTAGGGATCTTAGACTGCTATATGGCTTAATAATATTTTTAAGTGAGGGGGTATCCTCAGGGTGGTACAAAATTTTGTGCGCTATTAAGAGTTGATTGAATTGAATTAAGCTGGGCAGTTCTAGCCACTCTAGTTGTTTAAGGTTCTGGCAGTGGTGGGTTCTATAGGTGGAGCCAGTGGCGAATCTGGCAATATGATTGTAGCTATGGGACAGCTTACCTAGTTCGGATTTGTTGAGGTTTGAGAGTACAGGCGAGGCATATAAGAGAGTAGAGAGTAGGTGTGATCGGACGATTGCAGTCCTAGCCAGTGGGATTAAAAATGTCTTGTTTCTATACAGTGATCCAAGCTTCTTATTGATGGTCTGTATGGTTTTGTTGACGTGTAGGTCAAATTTGAGATTATTGTCTATGATAACCCCTAGCAGTTTGGTGTGATTATCTTGGGAAATAGTGGTACCATTGTTAGATGTGACAGAGAATGAAAGTGTGGTGGATCTACTAGTGGGAGAGAAGAGTATAAGTTTAGTCTTATTGGGGTTCAGAAGTAGGCATTGATTGGTGAGCCAGTTCTCGTTAGTTTTAAATTTTATTTATTTTATTTATTTTACATTTGTTGACCGGGCTAGGCTAGCTGGAGAAATTTCCATTTTCAGTAGCGGCCCGGGGAGAAAAGCTCCACAGAGTGAGATACATACAGAAAATCTATCATACCAAAATAAAATAATGATAACAATAACAGTAATAATATTGGAGTTAGTAATAGGGTTTGCAATAAAAAAAAATAAAAACTAGTAAACCCTTCAATGTAAAGTACTACTACAGGAGTTAATTCCTATGACACACAATACTATCTACATGACATTGTAGAAATTGCGAAAGAGAAGGAAGAAAAAAGAAAAACTTATTAGATATAGTAAAAAAGGAAAGTATGTAAGGAAAGTAGAGTGAAAAGAAAGTAAGGGAAAAGAAAGGGATTAACTGTGGAGAAAAAGCAAAAAAACAGATAACAGGTAGAGAAGTAGTGGGGGATGAAGAGTAAGACAAATAGTGAGTAGTGAATGAAGGAGTAAGAGAGATAGTTATATTTAGTTAGTAATAGTAAATCAGCTAGTCAGGTTTACTACATGAACAAAGCCAGTGATTTTGGAAATGCAGTTTAATATTTTGTTTGAAAAGAGGCAATGATGTAATCTTTGTTATGTTAGTAGGTAACAAATTCCATTTTGTCCCTACAGCATTGGTAAAAAGAGAGTCACCAGCATTATTATTTGATTTTATAGAACTTGTCAGAAGTTTACTGGAGGAGCGGAGAGAGTTGAGATTTTTATAGGGATTATGAGTTGTGAGAGTATTGGGGTATTATTAGGTTGGTACAAGATTTTGTGGGCAATGCAGAGTTGATGGATTATCAGATAGTTCTGAAACTCAGGCCAGCCTAAAAGTTTTAAGTTTAGACAATGATGTGTTTTATAGGGTTACGTAGCAAAGCGGGCAATGTTATTATAGCAGGTTGCCAGTTTGTAAAGGCTTGTTTTTGAGATTGGTGAAGATAGGTGAAGCATATAGAAGAGTAGAAATAAGATGGGAGTGAGCGATCCTTGTTCTAGTTGAAGGTGTAAGAAAAGGTCTAATTCGATATAGGGATCCTATCTTTCTGTTAACTAGTTTTATGGAGTTGTTAATGTGTAGGTCAAATGAGAGATTATTGTCAATTGTAATACCTAACAATTTAGTTGATGTGTCAGGTGAGATGACAGTGGCGCTGTTGGAGGAGATAGAGAAGTGTAAGGGGGAAGTCCTGGATGTGGGGGTAAAAAGAAGAAGTTTGGTTTTCTTTGCATTTAGTAAGAGGAAACGACTAGAGAACCATGTTTCTATGGTATTGAACACTGTTTGGGTGAGAGAGATAAGTTCAGCGGTAGAAGATGCTGAGCAGATGAGCGTAGAGTCGTCAGCGTATTGAATGCAGGTTGCTTGAGGGATTATTGTTTGAAGATCATTAATGAAGAGGGAGAAGAGAAGTGGTCCAAGGATAGAGCCTTGTGGAACACCAATGGAAACAGGCAAGAGAGAAGAGGTGTGGTTATCCCAGAGAACAGCTTGTTTTCTATCTGTGAGGTAAGATTTAAACCATTTAATGGCTGGGATATCGAATGAGAGGGATTCAAAAGTATTAAGTAACAAGGGGTGGTTAACCATATCGAATGCT
Organism: Protopterus annectens; assembly: GCF_019279795.1. Classification (NCBI taxonomy): domain Eukaryota; kingdom Metazoa; phylum Chordata; order Ceratodontiformes; family Protopteridae; genus Protopterus; species Protopterus annectens. The sequence continues at coordinate 424,396,749 of NC_056728.1, read as the reverse complement.
TTGGACAGATCAATGAAGAGGGCAGAAGAGAGTAAGTTGTTGTTGCGGTTCTGATTAATAGCATCTACAAAAGAAAGCAGGGCAGTGGTGGTACTGTGATGTGGTCTAAAGCCATGTTGACAGTTTGCTATTATGTTGTGATGAGAGAGATATTGCACAAGTTGAAGGTGGATACATTTTTCCATGATCTTAGCCAAAGGTGAGAGGAGAGCAATGGGCCTATAGTTAGCATAGTCAGTTGAGTGTCCACCTTTGTGTAGTGGGATAATATGAGACCTTCCAAATTTCAGGGATGATTCCTTCTTTGATTGTCCTATTTATGAGAATAGATATAGGATATGCAATAACCTTGGCAGCCTTTTGAAGAAAAAGAGATGGGAGCTTATCGGCAGAGGGGGTACATGGTTTTAGTTTTAGAAGAAGTTTGTGTATGTACGATGTAGAGATTGGTTGTAGTGAAAATTTAAAGGAGGAGTTAGTTTGGTTACTAGGTGGACAGAAGTTGTTGGCATTAAGTTGTTTAGCTAGAGTTTGAATAGTTTCTGTGAAGAAAGAGTTAAAAGCATCTGCAGTCTGCTGTGGGGTGTCAGGGTCTGCATTTAGTGGGGAAGGTGTTTTGGAAGTTCCTGGGGAGAGGAGTTTATTAATTGAGGACCAGAAGAGTTTTGAATTATTAAGATGAGTTTGTTGTAGTTCGATATAGAATTTCTTTTTGTCAGTTATCACTGCCTTTTTAGTTAGATTTCTAAGCTGTCGGAAGTTTAGAAGATCAGTGTTATTTCTGTGGGATCTCCATCTAGCCCAGACTTTATTTCTAGTGAGAATGAGCTTTTTGGTTTCATTGGACAGCCAAGGGGCTATATTAGATTTCATTCTAATAATACGTTCAGGAGCATGTTTGTCAAGAATGGATAAAAACATTTTGTTAAAATGTAATACTGCATTTTCAAGAGGAAGTGTTTTAATGGGGTTCCAGTTACATGCCCTGAGTTCAGTTTGAAATAGGTCCAGATTAAAATGTTTGGAGGTGCGTATTTTTCTAGTAATGTGGGGGTTTAGCGAATCAGCTTTTTCTCTTGTTATAAAAGTTAGAGAGTGGTCACTGATATCATCTGGCAAGGTTCCTAATTTGTAATTATTTTTTACTCTGTTTATAAGTATCCAGTCTAGAATGCTTTCTCTATTAGTATGTTTATCGAGCCTAGTAGTGGAGGTGATGGTTTGAGTGAAACCATGTAGGTTGATATGGGATGAAGGATTTTCTTCATTAATGCTATTCCAGTCTATGTTCAGGTCGCCTAGTATGATAGTTTCCTGTGGATAAGAGGCGGATATGTAACTAAGATAATCTTCGAGGGTTGGTATATTGTTGCCTGGAGGCAGGTACATACAGATGATATTAAGGGATTTTTTTGAATTTAATTGGAGTTTGATCATGATGGCTTCTATCCTGCTATCTTGAGTTGGTGTGGCTGGGAGGGTAGTGACATTTAGATGATTTCTAAAAAGAATTGCAACACCACCACCTTTTCTTTTGGGACGGTCGAGTCTTACCATATTGTAGCCTTGGGGAGTGATCTCAGTGTCTTTAGTGCTAGGTTTTAGCCATGTCTCTGACAGGCAAAGAATATCAAATGAGTGTGTGTGAAGGAGGGCATGTAGGTAAGGTACTTTGTTGTTTAGGCTTTGGGTATTCAGATGTCCTATTAAGAAGCTATTATTGGTTTTAGTAATAGGTGCTAGAGGGGAGGGGAGAGAAGGGCCAGGGTTAGGATGGATGTCACCATCTTGAAGAGTAGGATTGCTACATTTGATTGTAAGGTAGTGCCTTTGTGAGGTTAGTATTTTGGTTTTATTATCAGATGTTATGACATAGTTGAGATGTCTAAGTCTGTGGAATTTAGGTAGTTGATAGTTGGGGGTAGGAGAATTAAAAGGATATGGAATAAGTGGAAAGAGAAATATGGAGGTGTGTTTGTGAGGATGGAGAGTTTGGGCATCAAGTGATTTCTCGTAACAGGACAGGAGATAGACTGAGTATAGAGTGGTAAACAGTAGGAATGAGAGTAAAATTTGGGTTGGCAGGTATGGGGCCATTGTAAGATGAGTACAAGAAGTAAGAAAAGGATATGGAAAGTAAAGGAGGCAAGATGTAAAGGGGTATTCTACTGTTGGAATAGATAAGAAGGTATAAAAGGAATAGGCAAAGAGGGGATAGGAGTAATATAGTGAAGGGATAAAAGTTAAAGTGTGATGTTTAAGTATCAAGATGTAGGGAGGAGGAGATAGGTAGAGCACAGTGGGAGTGTGTTTTGTTAAAGGGGTGTGTATATGGGTGGGAGGATGTTTGAGCGGGAAGGAGAAGGATTGGAAGGGTGGGATAGGGGTGTGTCAAGAGAGGTATATGGTTGGGACCCCTGGGGGTGGGTGGGAATTGGGGGTAGGGAGGGGAGCGGAGTGAGCCCATAGGGCGAACGGAGCGGGTAGAAACAACAGAAGGTGGAGAGAGGAGACAATCAGAAATGCAGGTAGGTATGGCAGAGGAGAAAGTGTATAGAAAAAGGAAACCCAGGTAGACCAGTGGAATAGGAGAAGGTATGCAGGAGTAGGTCAGAAAGATGCAGAAGGAAGTAAGGAAGAAATGGGTGAGGGTGAAGCTGAGAAAGACTGGCAAGATACTGGAGCAGTACTAGCACTATTTGCAAGGAAATAGGCAGACTATAAGGTAAAGATAGAGGCTTAGGGAGAATAGGAGAACCAGCAAAAACTTTAAAGGCTAGTCAGAGGCATAGGAAGTAGCAAAGAAAAAAGAGAGTGAGGAGAGCGCCACCTAGTGGCCAGGGCTGGTAAATGAGGGAGAGCAGGAAAAAGCAGAAAAAGGACAGGGAAAGCTTGCAAGGAAAAGGAGGAATAGTGTAATGGTGGGAGTGGAGTGGTAGTAGAGGATCAGAGGAGGACAGATACTGGCTGCTAGGCACACAAGCACATGCAAACTATTGGACTCAGTAGGTAGACTTTAGAAGAGGCTTAATGAATCAACTATGCAAAGCCCACTACCTACTTTCAGTTTCTTGAATGAGGAGGAATATGGGAGGCAGGCAGATTTCCAGTCACTGTAGGCAAGGCCAGGAATCATCCGATACCTAAATGTATTTTGGGTTAAGATTTGCAAGTCGGATGGGGAGGTGGCAGAGCAGATGAGAGTGGAATCATCTGCATATTGAATGCAGGTGGCTTTAGGTATAGCAGTGTGGAGGTTGTTGATAAAAATAGAGAAAAGTAGTGGACCTAGTATGGACCCTTGAAGGACACCAAGTGTAAGAGGTAACTGGCTGGAGAGTTTTCCCTGTCATAGTACTGCCTGCTGTCTACCAGTCAGGTAGGACTGGAACCACTGGATAGCAGGCTTGTTGAGGGAAATAGATTTTAGTGAAAGAATGAGAAGTTCATGGTTGACCATGTCAAAGGCTTTTGATAAGTCAAGAAAGAGGGCAGAGGTTAGCCTATTGTCATTTCTGTTTTGGTTTATAGCAGTAGTAAAGGAAAGGAGGGCTGAGGTGGTGCTGTGGTATGGCCTGAAACCATGCTGGGAGTCGGATAATAAGTTATTCTGTGAAAGGTATTGCATTAGTTGCTTGTGTACACATTTCTCCATTATTTTGGCTAGTGGGGAAAGAATGGCAATGGGTCTATAGTTGGATATGTCTGAGGAGCTACCAGCTTTATGGAGTGGGATGACGTAAGATATTTTCCAGAGGGAGGGGATATCATTTTCAGATAAGGTTCTGTTGATGAGGATAGATATGGGATATGCAATGGCATCTGCAGCTATTTGTAGGTACTCTGCAGGGAGGAGGTCAGCAGCGAGGGTGGTAGGTTTTTGATTTTTTAGAAGTGTTTTGATAAAACTAGTGGATTTGGTTGGAAGCCAAATTCCGGGTGATTATTAGGTAGATTAGGCATGTGGTTTAAGTTAGAGGGGGGGGGTTAGTTGATTTGCTAGGGATTGGATTGTTTCAGTGAAAAAGTTATTAAAGGCGCTAGCTATTGTCTCTGGGGAACTATGGGTGTAGTTAGCCGGGGTTGGGGTGGTGGAGTGACCTGGGCAAAGTAGTTGATTTAAGCCTACCCAGAACTTTTGAGGGTTGTTGTGGTGTTTTTGTAGGAGATTTTGGTAGAAGCTTTTTTTATCCAGTAAAATAGATTTTTTTTGGTATCATTCCTGAGTTGACGATATTTTAAATGATCAAGTGGAGTTTTGGTTGTTCTCCAGCTGGCCCAGGCTCTGTTTCTAGTTTTGATTTTTGCTTTGGTATCTTTTGTGAGCCATGGTGCTGTATTTGATCTAGATTTTATTGTACGTGCTGGAACATGGGAATCAAGGATACTTAGGAATTTAGTGTTAAAGTGATCTATGGCCTCCACTAATGTTAGATTTTTTTAGTTTTGACCAGTCAACTGCGTTTAATTCATTTTGGAATATAGCAGCATCAAAGTTTTTCCTGTTTCTAAATGTTTTATATTTGGGCTGGTGAGGGTTTCCTGCCTTATGTTTTATGATATAGGTTAGACAATGGTCGCTGAGGTCATCAGGGAGAGTACCAGCTGTGTACAGTTGGGGTTGGTTATTAACTAGGATCCAGTCTAGAATACTTTCCTTACTGGTTGGTTTGTTTATCCTAGTGGGAGAGGTTATGGTCTGTTTAAACCCAGATAAGTTTATATGAGTGAGGGGGGGGGGGGGTTGGAGGAGCAGGGGTACCAATCGGTGCTAAAATCACCAAGAACTATGGTTTCTTGGGGATAGGTAGTGGATAACCAGTAAAGGAGATCTTCTAAGGCATTTAGGTTGTTGCCTGGTGGAATGTATGCACAAACGATGTTCAAGTGTTTGTTTTGGTTAATTTGTAGCTTGGTTATGAGGAGTTCCATGTTATTGAATTGGGGAGGTTGATTGGTATCTCTATTAACGGTTAGAGTATTTTTGTAAAGGATTGCTATCCCACCTCCTTTCCTTGTAGTATTGTCTAACCAGTGAATATTTTATCCTGAAGGTAGTATCTCATGGTCAGTAGTACTGGGTTTTAGCCAGGTTTCCGTAAGACACATAATGTCTGGGGAGTGGGTTGCTAGGAGGGCATGTAGGTTGGGAATCTTATTGGTAATACTTCTAATATTTAGGTGAAATGCTAGGAGGGAACTAGTGGGAGTATTCATGGGTAGCTTGACTGTGGGGGTTGTGGTAGTGGAGTGTAGGTTTTTGGGAGTGGGTGGGCCAGGGTTGGGATGAATGTCTCCATGTGTTATAAGGTTATAGTGACAGGATATTCTGAGCTTTAGGAGTTTGTTTATAAGCTTTATATAGTCTTTGTCTTTAGGATTATGTTTTGTGGCTGTACAGGGGTGGTATTTTATAGAGGGTGGTATAGTCGGTGTGCAGGGGAAGGTAAAGTGTTTGATGTTATGTGTGAAGTCGTGGGTGTCTGTTTGACCATTTGGGTAGTGAATACCATGGTCAAGTGTTTGTTCATAGGCAGTGAGATGGTAAAATAGAAACACTATAGACGTTTGGGTAATTAGTGTTTTTTTGCTTGTTTGCATTTTGATAGGAGGCAAGCCAGATTTGATGGCTGACTGTGCTAATAGGGTGTGGAAGAATGAGAGAGAAGGAAATGGGTTAAGGGGGCGGGGTTGCTCAATGATGTGTGAGGTGCTGATTGGTACTTAGCAGGAGGGGAGTGGCAATAGAGTGGCAAAGTCTGGCTTAAATGTAGCACTAGTGGGGTCGGGTGGAATTTGGGAGCAGGGAGGAGAGAGGGGCGAGCCGAGTACAGCGAGGGCGAGTGGAGCGGGGATAACACTGACTCTGAGAGTTACCTTGGACTTTTGGTTTGGTTTGTATGATTGTATGTAAGCAGTGTTGTTGGTTGTACTTTAATTTGTTTTATTCTTTTTTAATGTTACACCAATTTTCAGGCTAAGTTTAATTGTATCCTAGGGGTAAACTAGCAAGTGTAGTCAATAAGGAGGGAGCGAAATTACTTTACCAAATTAAAAAGTAAATGCTTGGGACTGGAACACTGTGTGAGTGTAAGGCTGATTCAAAGTAGTATAGCCCAATCTAGTGGCAATTCGCTAGATTCCTTCACTGTTGTTGTGCAAACACCATTAAGCCTCAACAGTTTACAAAAACTAAATTGTAGTTCACCTATTACAATTGAAAAGCTGGAGGGAGTCAGATTCTTGCTTCCCAGAGGTTTTACTTAGTTAAGATAGCCAGCTTCAGTAGAAAAGGTAGAAATTGCTTTATGCAGTGAATCCCAGGTGGTGGTGGTGGTGGGGGGTCACTCAGGAAAGAAACTCATGCAAACTGAAAAATAAAGGTAAATAAGGCAGAATTCGTGCAAAGGTTACAAGAATGTGAAGTGGAGAGCATGCAAGGAATAGAGCTGGAGAGTAAAATTAATTGCATACATTATAATTAAAATTGATTATAGTGCATACAGTATCAGCTCTGTAAAACCACAGACTAAGAGCAGTAACATACAGCCTCTAAGTCCAGTGATAACAGCTGTATACTTCAGTGAATATGGGTGGGTACCTATAGGTTGCAAGGTATTGTTTTGCCTGTGGTGATTTGAATAAGAAGCACAAGTGCATCATCCTGTATGACCAGGCTTGAAGCATATTTATTTTTGATGTAAATCAGCATGCCTCCTTCTTTATTCCCTGCCTGTGTAGTAACTTTTCTAAATGTGTGGAAAGCATTACAGCATTGCACTGTTGGGATGCTCTCCATGAGTTTAAACCATGTCTTAGTGGTCTTAAGGCACATATTTTGACAGCTCCATTATGTCTTTCTTCATATAGTCTGTGGAGGTATGTCTCAGGTCATTTACACCCACATGGATTATGACTGAGTCTTACTGGTACTTGTGATCCAGAAACCTGAGTGTGTAATGTGGTAGATCCTGGCCCCTGATAAGCAACTGACTGTGACTTTTATCTTACCCACCCGGGTAAGAGGGACATCATTGTGTCTTACAATGCAGTCTCCAATGACCAGAATGCTCAACTGTGTGGTGTCTTGCCTTATGCACTTAGAAGTAAAGGCTCCATGTGATTTGGCTGCATGTGTTGATGTGGGTGTTGTTTTGAAAGAGTGCATTTGGAACTGCTGAGGACATTTGTTATATGTGCTTCATCTAGGAGGTCTTTGGGGCTTAGGAAAGTTATATTTAAGTGCCTCAGTATATGTGTGTCTATGTGTTTACTTCATGCTGTGTGTGATGGGTTATTGACAACCTGATTGACATTAGGAGTGATTTTGCATACATCTGTCACATACATACCTTATCAGTTTGTTTGAGAATTAGCTGGTTGTCAGTGAACACAAGGCAATTCATACATTGTCTCAGGATTCCCATATCTACCAAGCCATTAATGCAGATAATGGGAATGTTCATATTCATGGCAACAGGCTCTTTTATTGATTATACTATTGCTTTTAGAATATAGAGTAAAGTCAGGAGTATCTGGTTCGCACCTCTGGGGGCCATGCTTGTCACTGTAAACTAGTAGCCCTGTGTGCAACTAGGTATTGGTGAAATTTCACAGGTGTTTTCACAGGAAAAATGTCAACACGTCATGCCTGTGCCTATACATGGCATTGCTAAACAATTGAGGGAAACTACTGTAGGAGGCCCTGATGATTTATTGATGAAGTATTTAGTAAGATACTCCTAAGATAGGTTATACAACAATCAAGCAGTACTTTGAAAATAATTACCTTTGTAAGAAAGATGGATGGCTAGTGGGGCTCTACCTAAATGGCTACTTTCTGGCTACTACTATTGCTGGTCTCAGCACAGCTTCACACTGTTGGGATATAATGCCACTTTGCTTCATCTCTCACCAGAAGCAAAATAGTAAGACTAATCCCAAAATTAAAAGCGGGCCACAGACTCTTTAGTGATCAGCAGTTGTGTCGCAAATAATGCAGGGGTCTGTAAGCCTGTTGTAGCCTTTTCCTGGTACATGCCTTGAACAGCAATCAGACCAATCAAGATTGTCCCACAAACACTCACTACCCAGTCAGAGACAGTCAGGAATCAATGACCCTCTCCTTCTCTCACCAGGAGCAAAACACAAATTCCAAGCTGGCTCCTATGAAGCAGTTATTAGGCTTTCTGGTGGTCAGCAGTTTCCAGGAAATAATGTCTCTATGCTCCTTCTCTCACCAGGACCAAAACAGATGCAATGATCCCAGGATGATTACTGACAGGCAAAATGTGGGCTCTCCACTGATTGGTGATCATGGAGTAGATGTTGCAGATTTTAAAGCTAAGATGGAAAATGGGTTAATATCCTAAGATCTGCAATGTGCACTAAGCAGTTTGTCAGTTATGAAAGAGGGGGTAACTCGACCTTAGGTCTTTAGCTAATGAAGTTTTCAGATGACTACAAACTAGGAGCCATAATTAAAACTCCTAACGATGTGGACATCCTACAAAAGGGTCTCACTGAGACAGATGCCCGGTGTCAAGGCCATGGCCTCAAGCTCAGTGCCAAAAAGTGCATTGTCATCCCTTTTGGTAAAAACTCTGAACCCATGAACTACCACATAGGCGGTAGTCTACTTAACACCGAAAGTGTGATAAGAGACCTTGGGATGCAAGTGGACAGTAGTCCTCCTTTGATAATCACATTGCCACAGTAGTCAGGAAATCCTTCTATGTGGCACAACTCATCACAAAAGGTTTCTCATCTAGGAAAAAAGAGGTCATTCTTCCCCTCTACTCATCACTCATTAGACCCATTATAAAGTACAATGCCCCTTTTGGTATGTACCTCACAAGACATCTACAACAACTGGAAAGGCTGCAGAAATATCTCACAAAGAGGATTACTGGCCTCAAACAAATGCCCTACGCAGACCATCTCAAAAAACTCCAGCTTTGCTCCATCGCATATCGCCTACTCAGAGGCGATCTCTGCCTAACATACAAAGCTATGTCAAACCCAGAGCTGTTCGACATGCTCCACTTAAATAAATCCCAATCCCTCTGAGCTGCATGCTCTAGGGACCTAAACCTTGTCACCACAATAAACAGAACATGCTGGACTGATAGATTCCTGTCCCAGAGACTTCCCATACTCTGGAACAAACTATCTATCTATATCAAACTAAGCTCCTCATTAGCACTCTTCAAAAAAAATCTTGATATTTGGGTGGGAAATAAGAAATTCACCCCGGGGATCACCTCTGTGGTTCTGCTCGACAGGGGCACAGGAAAATAATTTTCTTGGGGGGCGAAAGCCAGGGTACCTTTTTGGCTAGGCTTGTATAGGCCCTAGGGCCAATAGCCTAGTGCCTACCTATGAACCTATTTAGAAGACTAAGGGAAATACATTAATTTTCAAAGAGCAAGATGAGATAAAGGTGGTGGACACTTGGTATTCTGGCTGTATGGAATACAATGGGAGGGCAAATAAATTTAAATAGCTTAAGATGGGGTAACCACAAAAATTACAGTTTTGTGCTTACTGATAACATCCATTGAAAGATGAGATGGAAAGAATTATGTGGTCAAATTAAAATAAGGGGTGGGCAACTAGAGTGACAATGAGTTTGAAAACTGAATGCAATAAAAATGCAATGCAGTGAAAATACACCACAATAAACAACACCAAAGAAAACAATAAAGCAATACAAAATACAAGCACGCAGTATAAGGAAAAACAAACGAGCCTTTTCCTTACAGCAGTCTATGGGAGAGTCTGGGTGAGTTTTTCCAATAAAACCACCCCGGTAATCTTTTTCATAAATATAACAGTACTGGTAAGGTACATGTAATCTTTCCATTCCTAGCAATGTAAAATTTGAGAGGGACTCTTCTCTATACTGTTTTGAGATGACAGTAAAAAAAAAGCTCTAATTCTAACTTTGCACATTCTTGTAACATACAGTGTAGCAGAACCCTGATTCTCAGGGTTGGTGTATTTAATTAAAGGGTAGTGTGATGGGTGCATCCTTCCACATGACGGTGCAGGGGAGCTTGATGTCTGGGAAAAAAAGTTTTGTTTTTTTTTATTTGCATGTTCAAAGATTATTGCTTGAAGCGTGCATTATATGCAGTCAACAACAATGGTTTTCGATTATTTGCTGTCGATATTTTTCATGCCAACTTTCTGGAGTTTAGATAATTTTAGGTAGTTTTCATCCATACCTGCCTTTATAGATGTGGAACCTAGTTGCTTTCCAACTTCATTTACAGAGCCTGAAAATGTTCACTGATAATATCATTATGAAATACCCCATATTTTGTGGTTAAAGCACCACTCTAACACCAGTGTTCTTGTTAGAAACATCAACAGCACTGACAGATGTTTCTGTAATGTCATGGCTTCTTCGCTGAACAATGCATTTGCATATTTGAATCTCTTTTCCCAGTACAAATTGTATCCACTTAGACAAGGCCACAGATCCTGTAGTCATCGAAAAATATTACAAAGACGAACTGATTATGCATTACAAGAAAGCAGGTATAGACTGAACAAGATAGGAGACACTGACACTTATTCAAGATCAGTGGCATCTACACCTTCATCAGATGGTAGCCTTACTGAAATAAGTAATACCTTCAAAACCAAAAACATAGAACATGGCATAAAAACAAAAGAAAACTCACACAGTGGGCATTGATTCACATTAAAATAACTATAGTTCTTGTGGTTGAATTTATTTGTCTAGAACTGGATTATTGGGTAACATCAGGTCCATATGTGGACCTAGACAGATGGCACCTTCAAATTAAAGGGTTGACAATGCTGAAACTTACTCACAGCCTCTAGTACTATTACATGCGCTTAATTACTTGGTAATAGGGTAAGATCTGCAGATTTTTTTTTGTCTCAATGATTGAAGTGCTTCAAAGAATCAACAGGGCATACATCTTCAAAAAGACAGTGTTTGCAGAGAAATCATTATGACCATATATGTAGCAAAAACAGTACACATCAATGTAAATACATAATTACATAAAGTAACATAGTGTTAAAATAAAAAACATGGGCTGGGATTTATAAATGGATTACACAGTGAGCAGTACAAAACAATGCCATCTGTAGGGTGTGCGTGATCTAAGCGCCCTGAGTGAAAGTGCTATACTCAAAACTGAGTGACATGCAGTTCATGCAAATGAGGGCATAATGACATGTAAATGAGAAGCCCCTTGTAATGGACAACACAGACTATGCAAATACAGAAGTCCAGCATAATGGCATGATTCAAATATTCACAAAATGGTGATGCTACACCTTTACAGTCTCCTAGATTGAATGACATGATTTAGATAGTACAGGACAGAAGCTATATTAAACATAGCTCAACAGTATATGCTAATGCCCATCAATGAAGACATTGCTGCCAATGTTTCCATACTGGTTGTTTGCACCAATGAATTTTTGCAGTGATGCAAGCTGAAGCTGACTTGAACCCCCACAACCATAAGGGCTCTCTCTGCTCCACACCCCTAATCTATAAATATGCTGCCTCTAAAGTCACAAAAGCTCAAGGAAAGAATATTTGCAGGCATAGTCTCATTGGTCTGTGCATATGAATGCACAGACAAGTGTTCACATGCAAGCCAATGAGCCACAAACCGCTGAATGCAGAGTAAGTAAAAGATAAAAAGACAGTTCATGATTGGCATATATGGCATACATCCAACTTATGCCTACGGTGCCTGTGAGGTAAAATTGCATAATGTCACTTTGTTGCTGTCTATATACATAGATATAGTAGACAATGTCCTAAGCATATGACTGCTGGAATGCATGTTGCATAGTCACATAATTATATCATGTCTGCAGACAGTTCTATCTGATCTTTATTACTGCAGAGTCCTAAATTCCATGTTAAATTTATTATTTCCCATATATTCATCCAGTCTGCTTTTAAATGTAGTTAATGAGTTTGATTGTTTGACTTTTCACAGTAACTTATTCCACAGACCTGGTATTTTTGTGTTACATATCTGTCTCTTCTTTATTCTTATTATGTTTCATTGTATAAATTGATCCCCTTTTTCCTTACACCTTGCAATGGTATGACCAAATCTAATCCCAGATGGTGTAACACAAACAAATGACTGGTGCCAAAGACACAACTTAAAATTCAATGCCAAGAAATGCATAATAGTACCTTTTGGGAAGTTGGCCACCCAGGGAAACTATCTCATGGATAAAATACCCCCTAAAAGTAGACACAGTAGTCAGGAATCTGGGGACTCATGGAGATAGTAACTTGGCTTTTGACCAACGTGTGTTTAAGGTGATAACCAATTGAAATGTTGGGACTCATTAGAGAAAGTCCTAAAGTGCAGAGACTGAATGGCCAAAAGACAGGACTTATATATACTAAGCCTTTTCTCGCAATATTCCATTGTCCCCAAGGTATGGTGATCTCTGAGTTGGTATATATAACTTCAGGGGGTGTGGGGGTACAGTGGATCTCACCCCTTCTCTAAGAAGTTTTAAGGAGAAGAGTGATTTCAAGATTCACCCTTCTGTGTTTTCAGTCTTCTTTTTCAGCTTGTCAGAACGTGGCATTTCGAGTGCTGACATTTTAACAGAGAGACATTTAGGGTAGTAAGACAATCATTCTGTGTCACTCAACTTATAGTTAAGGGCATGGCATCTGAGTCCATGGAAGTCATCCTACCACTGTACTCAGCACTCGTCAGACCCATCATAATGCTCGATTTGATATCTGATTAACCAACATCTGGAACATCCACAGAGGTTCTTCACAAAAATAATACAGGGTGTAAACACAATGTCTAATGCAGATCACCTCAAAGCCCTGTCTCTGTACTCTATTTCCTACAGACTGCTGAGAATCTATTTATGCCTAGCATAAAAGGCATCCTTGGATCCCATTCTGATGGACCTTTTGCATATCTGCAAAACAAACAGCACCAGAACTACCAGATATAAGGGTTTAAACTTTGCTTATGACTAAAATATGACATGTTGGGAGGTATACATATGTATTGTGGAGACTTCCCATTCTCTGGAATAGGCTTCTGATCCATGTAAAGTAGATCCCTTCCCTAATCCTATTCAAGCACAATTTGGACCAATGGATTGTGGAAATTCACCCCTGGTTTGAAATTTATGTCTCTGATGGACAAATGCAGCCATTACATCATGTCCTAACTAACATATACCCCTTAAAATACTTTCTAAGGAACAGCAGCTCATGACATACATTTGGTTTGCATGGCTAAGCTTATAAAGGCCCCGGTGGTATTTAGCCTAGTATACACCTGTGAACCTATGCTAGACATACCTTTAAGTTATTAATGGGGACTCTATTCACAAACCACAGACAATCACAAAAAATATGCAACATGGCATATGCCAAAACAAAGAATATTGTGAAAAGATTCTTTGAACTACTAAAGGATAGATTTCACCATCTATGCACCTCTGGTGGGGCAGTACAATGGACAGCAAAATATTTGTAGCATGTGCCATGCTACACAATAGGTTCCTGTGTAAATGGATGGAACAGGCAGATGACATCAAGGCAAAACATTTCATGTCTGATACAATAGCTATAGTAGCAAGGCAGATAGTAGGTACAGGGGGAGATAATGGAGATACAGAGGTGCAGCCACATCAGCAGTGAGTGCAATATCTCACAGCACACTGGCAAAGTAGCAACATCTGGTCCACAACTATGGACCATGATGTAGACAACACATAATCATATGATGCATGTTATAGCACTCAGGCTATATGGGCCAGTGCATGGTCTTACAACACTGTACACCAGACAAAAACAAACCCTACACTGGATCAGGGATAGGTAGGGCACAGTCATTATCATCACTTGCATAGTTTCATGAGTATAGGTCAAGGAATGTCTACAGCCATGACCATGGATATCAGACCATGTGACAGTAAATGAGAGAAGTCCTATATCTGTAATGCTTTGTGTCCTTTTATGTTGGCCATCTTGCTCATGTCCACTTCATGTCTCCTATCATCTTGCCCACCATATCCAGAGGAGTCAAACTGAATGATAGTCATTATGTATTATGTAGATACAACCACAGAGGTAACTTTTGCCACCAGTGACCTGAGTAGCAGCATTATCTCATTAAGCTGATACTCCAACTGTACAGTTGGTGTATGCCCTCCCTGTGCAAACTGCACACTGGCTCTCCCTCCCTTGACGAGCAACACAAGTATTGTAGGGGAGCAACAGCTATATTGGTAGCACAGGTCTCCTTCCTTCTCTGCAATACTGCATATCAATAGCACTTTCACAGTTACTCCAACAAACTCCATTCCTATGTTTCAGAGTGCTGTTGCACAAGATGGCTACAGCACCTTATATCACAGTAACACAGATCACTTATAGTGTTGAGAATTTTAATGAGGTCAGATAGCACTGATGTTCTGTGAATTATGTAGGTATGAGCCATGCACATACTGCTTAGTATAAGGCATGTGATGTTGGTGGATGTCCACCCACTCACTGCACATAGCATTAAATGTTTGCAGCACTATAACAGCACATGATTATGCAATGTGTGCCAGTGTGTATAGGTCTACCATATTGCTCCTCAAGTTGACCAACTTTCCTAGCTATACTTTTCCCTCCACATATGTATCTATGTCTATATCGGTGCCCTACACCCAATCAATTAGACACAATACCAACATCTGTTTCGTCAACACCATTTGGTCAGCACAGACAGATGGTCAACAGGTGTGCAAGACTGACAATCCCCAGGTAGGAGAATATTCCCTTTCCCCAGGGATTGTGTGATCTCAGAGCTAGTATATATAATTAGCCTGGGGGTGGGAGGGTTCAGGGGGCTTGTCCCCTTACAAAAGACTTCCCATTGGCTTTGTCTGCTCTGTTGTAATCCCAGAAACATGAGAAGAATGTATTAATATTTGTTAAAATTCAACATTTTTACATCAATATCCTGGGTGTCAGCATTGTGCCCATCTAATCAGGTGTAGGACATTCTGATATATGATATATAAAATTCAGACTTCAGGTTGAACACCTACATTGCTTTTCCTGTACAGAGCTGTGCTGTGCTACATTGCCCTGGCCGTGGCTGTATGCCATGTCCTAGTACTGGAGGGGGACTGCAGCATTGCATACTGCCTGTGGTACAGTAGGATCATTTACTTATGGCATCATGGGCATCTCCCATGAGTGCTATAGCAGTGCTGTGCCTTTGGTAGCCTGTTGTACTGCTGTACTACTTGTTAATGCCACCCATATGATGCTCGGTATGCTGATGTAGCACTTCTATGTAAAAAAAAAAACATAAATAAAATAAACATACATGTTCTACTGCCCATCTGGTCTGTTCTGTGGAATTCTGCCCAGTGTGCTGCTGCTAACCTTACCTGTTAACTCAGTAATTAGGTTTTGGATACTTCATGCAGCAAGCCTCCTGGCTGTAACACTATTCAGGCATACTGCACACCTCTCTGAATTGTAGCCTTCATGACAACAGCATGCATAAACACCTATCATGTCCACATACATAACAACAATAACTACATGGTAATACACGTAGTCTGTTGATTCTATTTCCAACATTTAAGACAACATCTCTATACCAGACGAATGCAAAGTTCCTGTAATCACGGCTGCACAGGTAAAACCACACTCTCCAAAGCCAAGAACACAGCATCCATGGGACCTGACAACATCCCAGGCTGCATTCTACATGAACTACAGAATGAACTGGCATCACACCTAAGTAGCATGTTGAATCATACCCTCACCTCAGGCTTTGCCCCCACTGAATGGCACACAGTGATGGTTATCCCACTCCACTAAGGGGGATCCACCACAGACCCCGGGAACTACTGCCCCATTAGCCTGATCAGCCTGATCTGCAAGGCCATGAAATGTATCATTATGGAACTTATAAACAAAGACATTGGTAATTTCCAAACTCTGGACCCCACCCAGTTCGGGTGTGTAAAAGGCAGATCATGTCTCCTAAACCTAACAGACCTCTTTGAAGCAGTCACCAAAGCCATAGATGAGGGTAAGGTGGTTCACACAGCCTATCTAGATTTTGCCAAGTCTATTGATGCCACCCCCTCTCTGGAATGATAGATAAACTCACTAAACTAGGTATAAATCCCTATGTCACAAGATGGGTTGCCAACTGGCTCACTGAAAGAACCCACACTGTGAAAGTAGCAGACACTAAATACGACTTCAGACCAGTGACAAGTGGAGTACCACAGGGTTCAGTCCCGGGTCCTTTCCTGTTTGGAATCTACTTCTCTGAAGTACAGGCTAAGGCAGAAGGTCTTTGGCTAATGAAGCTCGCAGATGACTGCAAACTAGGAGCCATAATCAAAACCCCTAATGATGTGGACATCCTACAAAAGAGCCTCACTGAGACAGATGCCTGGTGTCAAAGACATGACCTCAAGCTCAATGCCAAAACGTGCATTGTCATCCCTTTTAGTAAAAACTCTGTACCCATGAAGTACCACATAGGCAGCAGTCTACTTGACACCGAAAGTGTGATAAGAGACCTTGGGACATAGGTGGACAATAGTCTCTTCTTTGATAATCACATCTCCACAGTAGTCAGGAAATCCTTCTACGTGGCACACCTCATCACAAAAGGTTTCTCATCCAGGAAAAAAGAGGTAATTGTTCCCCTCTACTCATCACTCATTAGACCCATTATAGAGTACAATGCCCGTTTTGGTATGTATCTCACAAGACACCTACAACAACTGGAAAGGCCACAGAAATACCTCACAAATTGGATTACCAGCCTCAAACAGATGCCCTACGCAGACCGTCTCAAAAAACTCCAGCTTTACTCTGTCGCATATCGCCTACTCAGAGGCAGTCTCTGCCTAACATACAAAGCTATGTCAAACCCAGAGCTGTTGGACATGCTCCACTTAAAGAAATCCCAATCCCTCCAAGCTACAATGCTCTAAGAACCTTAACCTTGTCACCACACTAAACAGAACATGCTGGAGGGATAGATTCCTGTCCCAGAGACTTCCCATACTCTGGAACAAACTATATATATAAATATATAAATCCAAAAAAGTAAGCACAAACTTCTGAAACACAAAATTCGGTGGCCAAACAGTCTCGCACTCCCAAAGTAGTCCTAAACGCAATTTATTGACAAAAATAAGATAGCGTTTTCGCTTCTCTAACAAACGGAAGCTTCATCAGAGTAAACAGAATGCTCAGTAAGGCGCCAAAACTTACTGAGCATTTAAATGCATAAAATACATCACCAATTACATCACTTCCTGAAAAAGCGATGTATATTTTAAAACAAAATAAATGTACATTTGTGTTTATGCAGATGGTAAACAAAAACAAGTGTTATCCCTAGCGTACAGCGCTTAACACTACTATGTACATTAATTATTATAAAAATTACATAAAAATATATTATGTGTATGCATGGGAAATCAGTCTCACGCATCAATTCATAGGTTATATACATACAAATAAACAATGTAACCAGACATTCAAAAAATGTGTAACAGTTACTATGTATACCTGTACCTAAAAACATCTATGTAAAATATTTATAAATTTAAAAATGAAATCAACTAATTTGATACCAATAGTGCAAAATTTCTAATGACAACGCAACCAAACCAAAGTATTTCCAATTAGCGTTGCCTGTAAATACCTATCAGAGAATATACCTGTCAAAAAATAGAAGGCGTAAGGCCAAAACAACTAGAGAAGTACTATAATTAACGCCTAAGGTAAGCCTTATATTTTAACACAGGAGCAATATTACAGGACTCATTTAAACCTGGGAAATTGAAGGCATCCAATCTCAGTTGCCACTCCAATTCCCGGGTCTCTAGTAATAGGGATATAGGCCCCCCTCGAATGGATGGTGTTAAACTGTCAATACCCATAAATTGAAAACTATGCCCTGGATTTTTATTTATATGTTTGGCCAGAGCGTTTTCATTTTTACAGTTTTTTATTGCATAACAGTGTTGGTACACACGTTCTCTTAGTTTTCTGTCGGTCTTACCGACATAAAAACTGGGACAACAAACACAAAATGCTATGTAAATGACTGACTTAGTTTCACAGTTAATCTTAGTTTTAATTTGATATTTGGAACCCCTTACACTAAAGGAATTACCATTGCGGATAGTGTTACACCAATTACATAACCCACAAGAGAACCTTTTAATCTAGAAAATTGGTTAGACCCAGCATCACACTGAAGCAATTCTTTAATATTTGTGCCCCTCTTAAAAACCATTCGAGGTTTGTCACCTAATTTTTCATACAAAAAAGCATTATTGGAAATAAAATACCAATTTTTTTGAATGATTTCAGTGATTTGTTTGGAATTGCTATTATATGTTGTAATAAAACTCAGGGGTAGTGGCTTAAAATTATCATTCATCTCCGTATTCACTACACCACTCAAATCTGCCAAGTCAGTTAATGTATCAGATGAGGCCAGATTGACGTGGTGTAAAAGAGGTTTGTAAAAACCAATACTCCTTTTCCTTGTTACTTCCACTATAAGTTCATCAACAAATGTCTCAGGGTATCCTCTGTTAGTAAACATGTTTTTTAACAGAGAACACTCAGCCATAAAGTCATCCAATTCACTGCACATTTTCACGGCTCTAACTAATTGTCCCTTGACAATTGCCCTCTTCTGTTTAAAGGGATGAGAGCTCGTGTAGTGAAGGAAGGAATTAACATATGTTTCTTTCCTAAAGATTTTTGACTGAAATTTGGAATTTGATCTATCTTTAATAAGTTTAACATCCAAATAATCAATCTCTTCACTAGAAACGTGATATGTGAATCTAAGAAAGTTTGTTGTACAATTGATGTACTCAATAAATTCTTGGACTACCCGTTGATCACCTTTGAATAGAATGAACACATCATCCAAGAACCTGGTGTAATAACCAATGTATTGCTTCCAATAGGAGTTGTCAAAAATGTGGTGTTTCTCCCAGTAGGCCATAACCATATTGGCCACACTGGCACCACAAGGAGAACCCATGGCAACCCTTTGTTTTTGAACAAAATATTTATTGTCAAATAAGAAAAAATTGGAAGCAAGCACAATATCCAGGAGTTCTGTGATGTTATCAATTTCAATTTTAGGGGCTTTTAGATCATGTAATAACAACCCAATCCATTCTATTGCCTCCTGATGAGGTATGGAGGTATATAAATCAGCTACATCAATGGTAAGAAAGTTATAAGCACCGTCAAAACAAATATCATTGATGTTTGATAAAAAAGTCCAAGAATCTTTACAGATACTAGGAATAGATTTTGTATATTTAGACAGCAAAAAATCTATATATTTTGAGCATGGATAAGTTATAGAACATCTCCCATCAACCAAGGCCCTTAATGGTGGGTCCTTACAATTTTTATGGACCTTTGGTATACCGGATATAACCGGAACCCTCGGTTGGAAAATGTCGATGTATTTATACATATCCATATCAATCCTACCATTGATGAACAAGTCTCTGAAATAACCCCTTATTTGGTTAAAACACACATTCATGGCATTTAGCGAAGAAGCTTCATAAGCAGGGGAATCAAGCACCAGTGACATTCTCTTTATATAATCATCTTTTTCAAAAATAGCCAAACCACCACCTTTGTCCGGTTTTATTATATATATATCAAACAAAGCTCCTTATTAGCACTCTTCAAGAAAAATCTTGATGATTGAATGGGAAATTCACCCCGGGGATCACTTCTGTGGCTCTGCTCGACAGGAGCACAGGAAAATAATTTTCTTGAGTGGCGAAAGCCAGGGTACCTTTTTGACTAGGCTTATATAGGCCCTAGGGCCAATAGCCTAGTACCGACCTATGAACCTATGAACCTATGAATCATTGCTAGCACAAGCAAACCCTGAGCAATATAATGAATATATTAATACAATCTATGTTCGTTCAGAAATATATAGTTCTGTAGTGCTTGTTTGAATTGCTATCAGAAACTATAGTGTGGCCTTAAAATTAGTTTAAGGTAGATAAAAGCCATAACTCAGTGAGTAGCAGGTATAATTTCAGTTTTAAGATAAACAGGTTTAAGTCTCCAGCTAATTTATTGTGCCTAAATGAAAATTGAGTCCAGGTACCACAAACCACTGAAAAGCAGTTGTCATTTAGTACTAAATACAGCATTAGTCTTGCAATTGCTGTTGTACTTGCTAATCTGTATAATAAAATAATACACAATGATCTTAAAATCAGATCTGTGTACATCCATAACTAAATCTGTCTACAAAAGTACTACTAACGTTATAGAGAACTGAGAAATAGCTGTTATTGTGGCACATCATTTCCATTTAGAAAGCAAGTATGAAATGTATCTATTTTCAACACACGTGAAATGAAATGTATGTCCCTTCTTAACCATGGCAAACGTACATAATGGGCAAAGAATAATCATGCCATGTTTATTTGAATAAGAAATGAGCTGAATAAATTATAGTATAACAAATGAGTGAGGTGGAGAGAAAGATGAGCCATGTGGGATAAGAAAGGAAAGAGGTTATAACCTAGGAAGTGTAATAATAAGAACAGGAAATACTCAGTTAGGGAACTGACATTATCTGAAGTTGACAGCCCCAGGTTCTGCCTGAAAATGGTCCTTTGTGATCATGGTTCTGTGACTGTTAACAAAGTCATAAATTAAAAAATAAGCACTTATCCAGACTTAGGAGGGACACACTTAAACAAGGTCATAGCAAGAGATTTAGATACATTGTACATTTAAGGCCAAACAGGTGAGTCAGAGATTTTTAAGGACATTATGTTATACCAGAGGGACCTTTACAGCTTGGCAAGGATGCAAAGGTACAGTCTTGATACTTCCTTAAATGCCATGTAGGATGGAAGACTGCACATGTGAGAGAAAAATGGCATTCAGAGTGTTGGGGTAATAAGAAAGAAAGCTTTGCATCCTGAAGCAAGAGATAAGGAGAGATGGAATGCAAAGAGAATGAGGGTCAATCTAATTATGTCATGCAAAATGAACAGGAGGTAGAAGTGTCTGTATATTTCTAAGGGAGGTGCAGTTTCCACACTGCAGATATTTGAAGATGAAAATGTAGAGAGTGGCGGTAAATAGGTATGTTTAGGGAGACAGCTACCTTTGGAAAGGTGATGCCCCTGTGAACTTCATGATGGGCATCACCTTTTATGTAACATAAAGTATCATCATTTATTGAGATTAACCAAAGGCCTGGCACTATTAATATCATAATGTGTCAAAAGAAGGAGATTGAATTCTAAGGTAGATGTCAGAGGCCTCTTCCACAATACTTTCTGTGATTTACTTGTGATGAAAGGTGGGAGTCTTTAACAAGCATTTAACATGGACATTTTACTCTTTTATTAATTCACATGATCAGATAAGGCTAAAGTGGGGTTCAAGGTGATGCCAAGATATGTAAAAGTTTAAATGGTTTCTGGAACAGGCTCAAAGGGAGAGGAGACTTCCCAATAAATTGGAGGGCAGGTTTCCTCTTGTATTAACTCCAAACAGCATGGTATTTGTATTTCTTATATTTAGAGTAAGTCAGTTGCTACAGAACCATTTGGCTAGGAGGAACAGATCATTCTGGAGTTTGGAACTGATGGATAAAGCAAAAAGGGTAAATAGGTAAAGATCATATAATCTGGGATGATGTTTTCCAAAAGGATGTTGGCTAGGCTTGAGTTTATAAAGATGGATAAAATAAAAGTGCTTAAACGCCACTGTGGATATTAAAGATTTGGATGGAATGGCCATTCAGAAGTGCACAACTAGTGGGTCATGCCACATAATTGGATATCCACCTGAGTTTGTCAGGATTAAGTTTGTAAAATTGGAATTCATTGAGAAGGAGAAGGAGGGGGCCTGAAACAGCATCAAGGAAAGATTCAAGTTGATACACACTATCCAACAAGAGCATTGTTTGCTTATTAGAAATAAAAGAACAAACTCATATTAAAAAATTAATTGGTTTGAAGTGAATGCTTCATTAGATAAATTAAAAAAAATGTATGTTCCCACAAGAATTCCTTTCATTTGCTTGTCAGACTTCCTCTGCCTCTCACCTCCCCCTTCCAATCATGCTTTGATTCATAGAAAATGGACAAAAGCCTTTTTGTAGATGGCTTGTTGGATCCACTGCTAACACACCCATTTCCTATTGGGCTCATACTTGTAACTGAACAATTTAAAGTGACCTTCACACAAGCAACAGGTCTTAGTTCATCTCCAGACCAAAAAACTCCCTTCTATATTAGAATTGGAAGAAGCTTGCATGAACATACCATGTGCATTTGAGGAGGGTATATAGGCAACCCCACTGGAGTATGCTGACTGATCCCTCACAAATCTCAATTTTCTTCTTTTTACTTTCAATAATAGTTTAACCATCTTGCATACTGTAATACAAACACCTTCATATTCACCAAAATAATTCACAAAATCAACAGAATTCATAATTGATTTCATCATCAAGTTTAGAAGTTGCCAGAACATTTGGATTTGAGGGGTAGTAGTTCTTATTAATTTCACACATATAATGGAATTATATGATATTTAAGGGAAAATAAATGCCACTGTATGGTACTAAAAAGCCTAAATTGGTTAGAACTACCCAATCAACTGACATAGATCCCTGTTACTTTCTCGTTTGGTGCATTGGTGGCGCGCTACAGTTGCTACAGAAAAACTATTTCATTTTGCTGCGGTAAACAATTTTTGGAACCCAGGTGAGACCTACTATTTTCAACTAGCTCATCCCACAACTGCACAGTTAAAATCCACAGGCACTAACTGTTACTGATTATTCATCTGTACTGAAGTAATGTGTTGATTTGTTGTTTGGACTTCATTCACTGTTTTATTCCCAGACCTGTTTTATATATATATATATATTTTATTACTTGTTGTGTCTTTCGGCTTTTCCTGGTTAGGGGTCGCCACAGCGGAACTCCGGTCCTCTAATGATTGGCAGTAAATTTTTACGTGCCGAGTTGCCGGCCCTGATGCACAACCACAATCCATGGTTGCTCTCTTATTTAGCTAGTGTTTTTTACTCCCTATTAGCATAACTCATGAATTGGCTCTCATCCTAGTTGAGTGAATCTTTACTCACTGCAGTTGAGATGTGGGTACTGTGTTTTTATACTCTATTTTATTTGCTAATTTTGGTTGCCATTGCTTTTATTTATTTTATATATTTGATATATTGCCTTCTTACCTTTTAGTGTTACTGTCGTTTGTACTCTATATTGTGTTCCACTGTATTTTTATGTATTCAGACTGATTTCAACATATCTCTGCATAGTTTTAAGAGGTATACATGGTATAGTGCTATTGTGCCTTTCTTATACATTTAAGGTGACTGTAAATTACCTCTGCAATGTAATATATTGTTATAGGCTTGAAATATGATGTTTTATTTGATTAATGTATGTCTGTATTTTGAATTGATGTGTAACTGCTGCAAATCTACTTCCCTCTTACATTTGTAATTCTAACTGTATATCTCATCCTCTACTTACTCTCTCTTGCTTACACCTTGTCCCCTCTCTCTTCCACCTCCTACTTTCTGGAACTCTAGACTACTGTATGTAGACTTTACCTTTCATTTTTCTTTCTAGCACACTTTTACACCCTGCAGGTAATTGCACACCTAGTTATCCATTTTCTTGTTTTTATTTTGCTATTATTTAATCTCATTTATTTTTCCTGTTTCCTTCCTAGGCAGTAAACAATTTTCAGAACCCAGCTAAGACCTACTATTTTCAATTAGCTCTTCCCCCAACTGCACAGTTAAATCCATGGGTACTAACTGTTATGTTATGTTAGTGATGTATGTTATCATTACACTATATCTAAATATTTTGTGTAACCAATAGCTCCGAGTGCATCACTTCACCTAATACCTACCCCCTGCAGTTTTTCTATTATTCTTTCTCTTCTTTGTCCCCCCTACACTCTTTTGTATCTATTACCTCCTGCCTTACAGACTCATCTTCCCTTCCTTTTTTGCTACCTTATTTCAGCTTTGACTCTACTTACCTTCCAACTGTAATTTCTGGGCTTTTCTCTGTATTACAACTTTGGTTTGGACTTTTTCATTCTTTAGATTGTTTTTTTTGTTAGTTCTGTCTGTTGTGTCCCCTGATTCAACCCGCTCCATTCACCCTCACTGCACTCAGGCTCACTCCATTCCCCTACCCTACCCCATTCCCTCCCACCCCCACATCAATTACATTTATACTTCACTAAGCCCACCCACACCACTTTAGCAAATAGCATCCACTCTCATTAAACAATTGCATTTAATAACTAAATCCCACCTACATAGGATTACCAATCACAACCCAGTAGCTATTATATTCTCAGGACTGTCTACTAGTACTATCTTCTAACTAACTTCACCCATATAGTACCACCTAGTAGCCTCCAAGATAATTTGATAACCAACCCATTCTTTATTTACCCAACACTTATTCAATAAGGTCTGACCAGTATTTACCTTTAGGTAATTTCTCCTCTTTACTAGTCTAAGTTTCATTACTCACTATACAAGTTCACTGTATTTTCTTATAAATCTATCTGATAGAGTAAGTTTCTCTTCCCGCTATCCACACTCTTTGTATTACTTATTAACTCTATCTGACATGAAGTCTATAACACCTTCTACTTTGCTAAGTATCTCACTATACCAACAATATGCTACACCTGTATAAGAATCTCTCAAGATTAACAGCCCTACATATTACCACTGCTTCTCTTCTTTTATTTTTATTCTACCTCACTTCATACAATTGCCTACAACTATCAGCCAACAACCGTCCCTGGGAAACTTCCTCACTACACCACCCACACAACCCACTAAACTATACCATAGCTCCAATTCTGTTCTGCACCAACCACCTAGACTATCATGCAAATAAATTCCAACTCCCATCACACACCTTGCAAACCTATCTAAAAACTGCCAACTTACTCTACAAATTCAATAAACTGCTTTTGCACCTCTTAAAGCAACTATGCCAATCGGGTGACATTCATCCTAATCCTGGCCCCACCCCCATACCTCACACAATTAATTGCTGTAGAACAACCAACTTTTCTCAACCACATAGTAAAAACAAATCCTCACTCCTCCTTAATATGAATGTAAGAAGTATTGCAAATAAAGTTCACGAACTACATGCTTTACTTTCCCTCTATACTCCTAAGATTGTAATATTGACATAAACTTGGCTAAAATCCACCAATAACAACAATGAAATTGTTGCTCCTGGACATAATATACTATGCAAGGAAAGGATTACTAAAAAGGGAGGGGGTAGTTATCATATTCAAAGATCACCTAACACTAAACTACATGGATCTAGACATCCTTGACTTTGGAAATTCAGAACTAATCTTTACCAAATTATAACTCAACCCCCCCCAAAAAAACACATCAACATCGTTGCTGGTTATATATCTCCAGGTAATAATTTTCCCACATTAGAAGACATACTACAATGATCCTCTACTTCCCTCCCACAAGAAACAGTCTTGATGGGTGATTTTAATATTGATTGGATAGACTGCTCATTTCAGAATCCAGGTTCTCATATTGACCTTCATGGGTTCACCCAGCTTATTACATCCCCCACCAAAACTGACAAATCAACCAAGTGACAATCTATCCTTGACTGGGTACTGGTTAATAATACCTCCCTATCATCTCAGGCAGGATATCTTACTGATGATCTAAGTGACCACATACCAACCTTCCTTGTACGTTCTCGCACATACCACAATAATCAAACCACGTATCACACTATTAGAAACAAAAAGGATTTCAACCCACATAGATTCATCACTACCCTCAAATGTTGTAACTGGGACTCACTCAAACAACTTGCTCTAGAAGATGCTGTTAGCCCCTTTAACACTACTTTTTTAGATATATTAAACTGCCATGCTCACCCCAGAACCTTCAGAGTTAAGGCCAACTACGGTCCCTGTATAAGTAAGGAATGTAGATCCCTTCTCAAATCTAGGGACAAGGCCTGGGAACAACATCACTAATATAAAACCCAAATTACTAAACAAACATTCCTAGAGCTGCAAAACAAAGGTAAGAAACTTGTAAAACAAGACAAAATCAACTATTACCATAACATTCAGAAAAAATATTACAACAACTCTCAAACGTTTTGGGCTGCAGTTAATAGTATACTATCACCAGGTAAAGCAATAATCCCCACTCCTAACTCAAACAGCAACTCTGATAATATAGCAACTCAGTTTAACAAATACTTTACAGAAACTATCTTATCCCTTTCCAATTCTTATGACAACTCCAGTAACCTTGCCCTTGTTGCTCCCCAGCTCAGCAACACACCCCCAAAATAGCCCCTACCAATTTACATTACAACCAGTGTCTATTGATACCATAAAAAACTATTGCGTAAACTTAAGCCTACTACCCTAGCTGCAGATAACCTCCCTGCCGAATATCTGCAGATTGCTGCTGAAGGGATAGCATATCCTGTAGCAATACTCATTAACAGATCCACATCTGAGAGCATAGTACCTGTTATCTGGAAGATATCCTGCATTATTCCTTTACATAAAGGGGGCAATTCCACTGAACTATCGACCAATTGCCATTCTATCTCCCTTATCTAAAATTCTAGAGAGAGTTATCGATACTCAACTCATGGAACACCTTCAGACCCAAAAACTACTAGCACACAACATGGTTTTCATCCCTATCACAGTACCACCACTGCCCTACTCTCGTTTACTAGTACAGTGAATTACTTTAGAAATCAAAGACAATTCATATCTGCCAAATTTTTAGACTTGTCCAAAGCCTTTGATATGGTAAATAGGCGACATGCGTGAATGGGCATACCTTCGTTGAAGGTTGTGCGCCAGGGCCGGCAACTCTGCACGTAAAAATCTACTGCCAATCATTAGCGGACCGGAGTTCCACTGTGGCAACCCCTAACCGGGAAAAGCCAAAAGACACAACAACAACATTGAAGTCCTCTCTGTTCTAAATATTTCTAACTCCTCTATCACGTGGTTTCAAAACTATCTGTCTGGATGTCAGCAGGCAGTACTTTGGCACCACCACCTCTCCACTCCCCTACCAGTTTCCTTAGGGGTTCCTCAAGGCTCCATCCTTGGACTTCTGCTCTTCTGTCTCTTCACCAGTCACCTTCATACCTCCACTTCTCATGCATCTGTGATACAATATGCAGATGAAGCTACCCTTATATGTGCAACCTCCTCTCTACAAGACCTCCATATCATAACTCAAGATTCACTTCTGTCTGTAGAAACATGGCTTATCAACTCTCAACTTATTCTAAACCCCAATAAAACAACATTTCTTCTCTTTTACCCCTCAAGAGCTCCCTCTTCTTACTTAACGTTCAACATAGAGTTCAAAAATAAAACCATTATTGCCCCAGTAACACATACAAAAATGTTAGGCATTGAGATTGACAGTAATCTGAAAATTGACATTCATATTGCACAAACTATTAAAAAGGTTCACAAGAAAATTGGTCTTCTATACAGAAACAGGCAGTTCCTAACTAGATCCACAAAAGCTGCTATTGCCTGTACCCACCTCCTGTCAATTCTCTTACATGCCTCACCAATACTTACCAACCTCCGTAAAGCTGATCTTACCAAACTTGAATCATGCTATAATAAAATTGCCAAATTTGCTACTGATGTCTCACATAGGTCACATCATTGCACTGCTCTTAAACAAATTAGCTGGCTAGAACTTCCTCAATTGCTTCAGTATAAACAACATATCTTTGCCCACAAAATAATACACCAGCCAGATAAAATCCCTGCTCTCAACAATATTATACAACCATATACCTCTATTAGACCCCTATGCTCTATTAACAAAGTTATGTTAAAGACCACCAAAGCTAACAACTCAGCTAGTGATTCTCTCTTCTCAAATGTTATTCCTAAACTGTGGAACAAACTTCCATCCAACATTTCCTCTAACTGCTCCTTAGCACAATTTAAAAAGCTCCTAAATTCTTACTTTATATAAAACTGGCTTGTTCTAGTTATCGTGGATAATTCTTAGCTCTTTATCTTTCTGCATCTGTCATAGTTGTTTATATACTATATGACTTATTCTCTTTGCTCATTCTGTTCTTACTTCCCTTTTTCTTGTTCAAATGTATCTATCATATTTTGTTTTTGTTTTCACTAGATGTTACATTGCCATTTTTCCTGTTGTTGTTGTATTGGTATGCTATTTGAACTTTTTTGTATTATTTACATTACCAACATGTTGTGTACTGTTTACTGGAGCTTATCTCCCTGGGCTTCCACTGAAAATGGACATGTGTCCAGTCGGACTTTCCCAGTAAAGAAATGTGAAATAAATAAATATACACGTCTTCTTGCCACCTATAAAATTATCTAGAATCCATCTGTTTGTCCAGCACTAAATAACATTCTACACAACTAAGTTCCGTGTCGGTCATTATGATTCAAAGATTAAAAAAACTATTAAATCTGCTGGGCATTGTCTGTACATGTACCATGTTGCTAGGCCTGGAACTGCTTATCTCTGTCCATCAGGTCAATAACCCTCTCATCCTTCAGAACCATTCTGAAAGACTTCCTAGCCAAAAGCTAGCTCTGTTTTTGCTCAACACCAGGATAAACTATATCCCTGAATGTGGACAAATATCTGTTCATTCCCTACATCTCCTTACTCTCCCTTCTTCACTCACCTTGTATTTCTCTCACTTCATATTGCAATTCCTGTTCGTATTATAGTAACTTACCTGTAATTCCTCTATAAACTAGCTAAAATTTCTCTAACTATTAAACCATTGCTATATAACTTGTGTATATTCTTAACAAACGTTTTCATATTATGCATAATTTGATATAATTACTTAAACTGTAGTTGTTTATTGTGTTATTTTTGAAGACTGTAAATTATTGTTCTTAAAATGCTTTGCAATACTTCAGAGCTTTTCTCCTCGGGCCTCCATTGAAAATGGTTTCCTAACCAGTCGGAATTTCCCCGGTAATCAAATGTCAACAAATCAATAAAAATAAAGTCAATGATTTGCAATGATTTTAACCGATGAGGGAGGTGAGATGTACATCTCACCACCATCAAGTGTTAGATGGTTGTCCATGTGGCATTCACATAAAAGCCAGTTTGGGTCTCTACATACTTCCAATAAGGGAGGAAAAAAATAGGCAGGTTTGTAATTTGCTAGAATTAAGAAGGAAGATGCCATGATAAAAGTGTTTCCCTGGTCTGTGGCTGCAAAAGCAGTGAAAGTTATATTCTTATAATGCTGGATGGACTGTGTCATATTTCAGCCGGGGCTCTCTGGCTGCAGCTATAGCAGGTATTGTTGGTGGATATCCATGCTTCAAAAAGCAGGACTTTGCACAAGATGCTACTGGTGCTGAGAGTAGCTATTTGGCTGCCTTTGTGGTTTCTCATGAAGGTCATGTTGATAGGTACAAAGGACAAGGTGTGTAGACTGTTTTTAACAATTATGCAGAGAACAGAGAGAGACAGTGTAATGAATGTGAACTACTTGTAGCATACAGGAAGTTTACAGAGAGTATGTCTGATGGAGTAAAGATTGTGAGCCAAAGACTTTGGGGGCTGAGATAGAGAAAAGAGACAAAGGGATATGTGCAGAGATACAGATACACTTGTTGGGTGTTTGAGAGAGGAGGGGTGGTCAAGAATAGATATAGATTAATAGAAGTAGGTGTGGGTAGTCCTGGAGGTAGGGAGAGAAGTAACAGAAACAATGGTGGAAAATATAGTAATACAGAGGAGTTAATGAAGGCAGGGGAGTTATATGCGACAAAGGAGGTAAGAGGGAGAACTGGTTAGGAGAAGCAATGATACCACATGTGTCTACTATAGGAGAAGTGCACCACATGTGTCTACTATAGGAGAAGTGCACCACATGTGTCTACTATAGGAGAAGTGCACCACATGTGTCTACTATAGGAGAAGTGCACCACATGTGTCTACTATAGGAGAAGTGCACCACATGTGTCTACTATAGGAGAAGTGCACCACATATGTCTACTATATGAGAAGTGATTTCTTGGGGGATGGATGCAGCAAGGGTAGGCTTTGCCAGCACCAAACCTGCAGGAGCCAGCCAAGAGCTTGTGAGCAGGTTTATAGGTTCTTAGGAAATTATTAAGCCAATGACCCCATGGGGGGGGGGTTAAGCCAGGCCATGCTTCCTACATGTGTTTGACAAGTTATGTTGAATTGGGTTAGGGCAGAACTCTGCTTCACATTGATGGGAAGCCATATCCTATTTATGTTGCAGATGAGGTTTATGTCTATAGATTAGGTAATTCTGATAATATTTGTTTTGTGAATGTGCTGCAGGATGCTGTGTAGGCCAAGAGTATATTGCCTCTCAGGAGTCTGTAAGGGACTGAGTACAGGGATAGGACTTTAATGCAGTCTGTGCAGGACATGTTGTCTATGCCCTGTATTTTTCGTTGAATCTGTCTTGTCACGTACATTCTGAAGGGGGTGTTGCACTCAAAGATTGCTCTGATATGGATCTAGTACAGTGGAACACTGGCATTGTAGAACCTAGATGCCATACCCTTCCTTATAAGTTGTGCAACATAGAACACTTTCCTTACTATCATAGACACATGGTAGCCAAAAGCCAGGTTACTGTCTACATGCTTTCCCAAGTCCCTGACCACTGGGTCTACTCTCATGGGTGCATTATCTATGTGGCAGTTTCTAGGGGCAGTCATCTTCCCACGGATACTACTATGCATTTCTTGGCACTGAGTTTTAAACTGTTGCTCTGATACCAGGTTTTGGTCTACGTCAGGCCTTCTTGGTGGGTATTTGTGTGTTTGGGGCATTCAATGAATGAATCTAGTTTGCAATCATTTGCACACTTCTTCAGCCAGAGGCCCATGATGTTAGCTTTGACTTCAGAGAAGTAGATGCCAAAAAGGAGTGGCCTCTGCATCAATCCTTAAGGAACTCCCTTAGTCACTGCCCTCTCTCTAGTGGCAGATTCCCTATCATGATCTTTTGGGACTTATCTTTGAGACAGCTAGCTATCCAGTGGGTGACATAGGGATTTATACCTAATTTTATGAGGTACTAAATTAAATAGCAAAGAGCTCACAACAACTAATGAAGGATTTTTAACAGACCTCAGGGGGGCTGTGATTAATGAGTCCAATCTAAGGGAGGATGGTAAAAACACTATTTGTTCTTTTACTTTACACAGCTTGTGGTGTTGCAAATAAACACTATGTAGTGTTGCAAATTACTATACCTAAGGAGATAAAAAGAAGGGAAAGAATCATTAATAACAAAATTAAAGAACATGATAGAAATTAAATAAAATAATGTAAAGGATGTCATACCAAACAGACAGAAGGGAGCATAAGTGGATGGATTAGCTGTGTAGCACAGAGGGATGGACCCTTGACTGCAGCATAGATGGCCCAGGTTTGAGTAGCAACTCAAATGCTGGAGGAGACAGGTGTTCTCTGCTGCACTTTCAGATGTGAGCACAGGAGTGCAGTTCTTAGACCAGGGATGTGCACTCAACTGCTGCTGGCTACTTCAGAAGTAGTCATCTGAGAAGGCATTGCTTACTGTAAGGGCATTTACAGAAATGTGCAAGTCATTCCCATAAAAGGGGGAGATATTGCAAAAGTACTCTCATTTAACAATTGCACATACATTAGTGTTTAAGGGATAGGCTGATGGTGCTACAGAGAAAACCTCAGATGGCTGCCTAAAGGAAGGGCCTTCTCGATCAGCTTTCATCTTGTTAAAGGGTTGTCTGTATGGGTCAACTGGCCAAGAAGGAAGGCTGATGCTTAACAAGTAATATGGAAGACACCCCACCCGCACCAAAATAAAAGACAGTGAGCTGATGGCACTAGGTACAAGAGAGAAATGCCTGCAGACAAGCAATCACAGTAGGTTAGTAATGAAGAGGGAAACAAAATTGTATTTAAAGAGAGGTGTAGAAATTAAATCAATCAGATTTAAACTTTATGTCATTTCATGCTTTAAAATTAACACATCATGTGTGACTACCAAAAGTTTAAGTATAGTGTTCAAATGGATAATATTATCCAAGACATACTACACAGTCTCAAAATATGTCTATTCATCATCTTCTTTCGGCTGTTCCCGTTAGGGGTCACCACAGTGGATCATCTGTTTCCATTTCTTCCTGTCCTCTGCATCTTGCTCTGTCATACCAGCCACCTGCATGTCCTCTCTCATCACATCTATAAACTTTATCTTAGGCCTTCCTCTTTTCCTGTTACCTAGTAGCTTCATCCTTAGCATCTTTTTCCCAATATACTCAGCATCCCTCCTCAGCACATATCCAAACCAACGTAATCTTGCCTCTCTGGCTTTGTCTCCAAACCATCCAATTTGGGCTGACCCTCTATTATACTTATTCCTAATCCTGTCCACCCTCATTGCACCAAGTGCAAATCTTAACATCCAGCTCTAACTCCTGCCTTCTTGTCAGTGCCACTGTCTCCAACCCATATAACATAGTTGGTCTCACTACCCTCTTGTAGACCTTCCCTTTCACTCTTACTGGTACTCGTCTGTCACTAATCACTCCTGACACTCTTCTCCACCCACTCCATCCTGCCTGTACTCTCTTCTTCACCTCTCTTCCACACTCACCATTACTCTGAACTATTGATCCCAAGTATTTAAACTCATCCACCTTCGCCACCTTTACTCATTGCATCCTCACCATTCCTCTATCCTCCCTCTCATTCACACACATATATTCTGTCTTAGTCCTGCTGACCTTCATTCCTCTTCTCTCTAGAGCATGTCTCCATCTCTCCAGGGTCACCTCAATCTGTTCCCTACTCTCACTACAGATCACAATGTCATCTACAAACATCATAGTCCACGGGGACTCCTGTCTGATCTCGTCTGTCAACCTGTCCATCACCATTGCAAATAAGAAAGGGCTCAGAGCTGATCCTTGATGTAACCCCACCTCCACCTTAAATGCATCCATCACTCCCACCGCAGACCTTACCGCTGTCACACTACCCTCGTACATATCCTGTACCACTCTTGCATACTTCTCTGACACTCCCGACTTCCTCATAAAATGCTACAACTCCTATCTAGGCACACTGTCATATGCTTTCTCTAAGTCTACAAAAACACAATGCAACTCCTTCTGACATTCTCTGTACTTCTCCATCAATACTCTCAGAGCAAAGATCACATCTGTAGTGCTCTTTCCCGGCATGAAACCATACTGATAATCACTAATCATCACCTCCCTTCTTAACTTAGCTTCCACTATTTCCCATAACTTCATGCTGTGACTGATCAATTTAATCCCCCTGTAGTTACTACAGCTCTGTACATCACCCTTACTCTTAAAAATCAGTACCAAAACACTTTTTCTCCATTCCTCAGGCATCCTCTCACTTTCCAAAATTTCATTAAACAATCTGGTTAAAAACTCCACTGCCATTTCACATAAACACCTCCATGCTTCCACAGGTATGTCATCTGGACCAACAGCCTCTCCATTCTTCATCCTCTTCATAGCTATCCTTACTTCCTCCTTGCTAATCCACTGCATTTCATGATTCACTATCCCCACATCATCCAACCTTCTCTCCCTCTCATTCTCTTCATTCATCAACCCCTCAAAGTACTCTTTCCTTTGCTTAACACACTCTCCTTGCTTGTAAGTATGTTTCCCTCATTATCCTTTATCACCTTTACCTGCTGCACATCTTTCCTAGCTTGGTCCCTCTGTCTAGCCAATCGGTACAGGTCCTTTTCTCCCTCCTTAGTGTCCAGCCTTTCATACAACTCTTCATATGCCTTATCCTTAGCCTTCACCACCTATCTCTCTTTGCCATGCACATCATCCCCTTATACTCCTGTATACTTTCTTCATCTCTCTGACAATCCCACTTCTTCTTTGCCAACCTCTTTCTCTGTATACTCTTCTGTACTTCCTCATTCCACCACCATGTATCCTTGTCATCCTTCCTCTGTCCAGATGTCATACCAAGCACCTTTCTAGCCATTTCCCTTACTAGCTCTGCTGTAGTTACCCAGCTATTTGGTAACTCTTCACTGCCAACCAGTGCCTGTCTTAGCTCTTCCCTGAACTCCACCTCACAATTACCCTTTTTCAGTTTCCACCATTTGATCCTTGGTTCTGCCCTCACACTCCTCCTCCTCTTCTTGATCACCAAAGTCATCTTACAAACCACCATCCTATGCTGCCTAACTACACTTTACCCAGTCACTACTTTACAGTCTCCAATCTCCTTCAAACTGGCCCTCCTACATAAGATATAATCCCTCTGTGTGCATCTTTCTCCACTCTTGTATGTCACCCTATGCTCCTCCCTCTTGTTAAAATACGTATTCACTACAGCCATGTCCATCCTTTTTGCAAATTGCACTACCATCTGACCTTCTGCATTCCTTTGTTTAACACCATACCTACCCATCACTTCCTCATCCCCTCTGTTCCCTTCACCAACATGCCCATTGAAATCTGCTCCAATCACCACTCTCTCACCCTTGGGTACAGTCATCATCACTTTATTCAACTCACTCCAAAATGTTTCTTTCTCGTCCATAGCACATGCAACTTGTGGAGCATATGCACTAACAACATTCATCATTACACCATCAATTTCCAGCTTCATAAACATTACTCTATCTGACACTCTTTTCTCCTCCAAAACACTCTTAGCATACTGTTCCTTCAGGATAACTCCTATGCCATTTCTCCTCCCATCCACACCATGATAAAACAATTTGAACCCACCTCCGATACACCTAGCCTTACTCCCCTTCCATCTGGTCTCTTGCACACACAATATACCAACCTTCCTTCTGTCCATCATATTGGCTAGCTCTCTCCCTATAACAGTCATACTGCCAACATTCAAAGTTCTGACCATCACTACCACAGTCCTAGCCTTTCTCCTCTCTTCCTGCCTTCGGCCATGTCTTCCCCCTTTTCTCCTCCTTCGGCCAACAGTAGCCCAATTTCCGCCAGCACCCTGTTAGCTAACAGTACTAGTGGTGGTTGTTGTTAACCCGGGCCTCGACCGATCCGGTATGTAAATATTTACTGGTGTCCGCATTAATTATTTGGCCAAGTTTTACGCCTTTGTGATAATTCTGTAAGTAGGAGTAGAACCATGCTGACAAATAATTCCTAACCTACTTTACACATGTGGTTCTTCGCTTTCATTAAAGAAGTCCTCTTCAAAGTTTTGTATGCGCATAATTAGGCACAGTATGTGGTGGTCGTGCTGTGGTAGCATAAGATGCTGTCCAGTTCGATTCTCAGCTAGAGCGTCTTCTGTGTGGAGACATGCGTGAATGGGCGTACCTTCGTTGAAGGTTGTGCGTCAGGGCTGGCAACTCGGCACGTAAAAATCTACTTCCAATCATTAGTGGACCGGAGTTCCGCTGTGGCAACCCCTAACCGGAAAAAGCCGCAACACACAACAACATCCAGTAAGGTCCACAGCTTTGATTTTATGAATGCTATTTAGAGAGATGCTTCAGTTCCAATAAGAAGGGATGTGTTCTTCATTTAATGATTTTAATAACCAACAGAACGTTAAAATGTGGCTAAGCCAATAAATGATGACGGTCTTTCTCTTGCAAGTTTGAGCTATGTTAATGCAATGTAATGCATTAATAAAGGCCGAAACAAAGCAGGTATTGAAAAATAAGCTTGTTATTTTAGGTCTGTGAGTTATTGAAGGGATATAATTCTTTAGCTGCCTTATTCAGATAAAATATATTTTGTGATTAAACTGGTCATCCCAGACCTTCTTAATTCTTGTCTGCTCTTAAACTTGTTTGTGCTATTTTAATATCTATTAATGGGCATCAGTTCAGTAAAATTGTTTTGACACTATAATATAAAGTAATGGCTATTATAAAAATCTGGTTAATTTGTAAGCATTGCAATAAAGTTTTCTATTAAACAGTTCAGTTAAAACTTATCACACACCTTCTCAGTATTCTCTGCACAGCTTAATAATACAAGTAAGATATTAAATTAATGAACATTTCTTTGTTGAAATGCTTTACAAATGTTAAGCCTCAGTGATACATCACAGGGATGCATACAGTCAGAATTGCCTAAAAACCTCTAAAATATCAATTCTCATGCAAGTATACCAAAGGTCCTTCCTATTGTATATTTAAGATATTCCCCCAGATTCTGCAAGCCTTGCACGGCTTTCAGGATTAGTGCAGGAGCTCCAGCAGGCAATATGTCTGCTGTGCGATCCAGGAATAACTTGTAGGAGCGTGCACGAGCGCTCCTGCACTAGTCCTGCACGGACTCAGCCCCTGTATGCAAACTACCCCATTTGCAGGAGAAAAACATGCAAATGAGGTGAATTTGCGATCCAGGAAGCTGGAAACCGGCCATATAGGACAAGTGTAATCAGCAGAAATGTACTCCACCAGTAACGGAGTACATTTCTGAAAATTCCAAAACGAAGCCATGACAGCTCCAAATAAAGGGTGGATATCATTTAGAAAGCATGCCAATGGCCAAGTATAAGGCCATTGGCATGGAAAAACAGTTGAAAAAAATCAACTTTTATTTTTTTTAGCCG
The DNA here is from genome assembly GCF_019279795.1 of Protopterus annectens. Lineage (NCBI taxonomy): Eukaryota > Metazoa > Chordata > Ceratodontiformes > Protopteridae > Protopterus > Protopterus annectens. The sequence goes on along the minus strand of NC_056728.1, from coordinate 424,359,953 downwards.
ATTTTGGCTGTTTAAGCGTAGGGCAATGGCACGCAAATGGGATCGGGGGGGGGGGGGTAAGAAAATAAACATAAAAATAAGCATTCTAACTAAAATCACTATTCTGCCATTATAGTCAATGCAGGCAGAAGACAACATGGCCAGTGAATAGTGGTTGCTAAAGGGGGAAGCTCAGTGTGGGACATGTAACTATGCATTAGCAGGCAATCCTATACAAATGAGGGGGGTGATAGTGAACCCCAGATTTCCCCTGCATGCCAGTCAGCTCCCAACAGTGTAAGAGCAGGAATAGCTTGGTGCAAGCCAAGGCGTTAGCTGACGTCATAAGGGGGGTGTCAGGCATACTGTAAGTGGATTGGAGCCCTGTGGTTCAGGTTTGCTCCTAGCTTAGCACAGCTAGGCAAGGTGGTGTGTCTGAGGCTGCCTAGCACTCTTTACATTGCCAAAGCACGCCGCACACTGAGTTTAAAAAAAAAAAAAAACAGGAAATAGCAGCTCTGTGCACATTTCAGCACTGTGTTTGCACGGTGCACCCCTGGGCTTAAACAGGAAGGCAATGAGAAGGGAAAGCAGCAGTAGGAAGGTAATCTAGGAGAACTAGCATAGCTGTCAGGTGAAATGTATCAGAATCAGCCAATTACACAGGCAGCAGACCAGAACACTACTATAAACTATGCAAACACCTTCCCCTCTGGTTTTTCCAATACTCTACACCAACGGTGTATACAAGGGCGGAACTTTTAACAAACAAAACAACAAAATAATAGGGGCTGCAGCAGGCATCATACAACAACATGTGGAAGAGGCTGAGGGTGGTGAGGATGTGAATGCTGTCGACCAACCCACAGTGAGGAGATGGAGAAGAGTGTACAGACCCAGGGTAACCTACCACGGGTTACATGAGCTGGAGATAGTGGAGCGCTATAGGGTGGACAGGGACCTCCTACAGCAAATTGTTGAGCTGTGCTAGCCATGCCGGACACACCGAACTAACAGAGGGGAACCCATCCCAGTGGATACCAAGGTATGTGTAGGCCTAGGAATACTAGCCACAGGTACCTCCTAAAACATAACTGGGGATATCATGGGGATCTCACAGGCATCAGCATCCAGAGTATTCCACCAGTTCCTGGATGCCATGTCAGCACATGCCAGTGAGCACGTATATTTCTTCAACACCTGTGAGGTGTTGGCCAGCAATATGCGTCTCTTCCACCAAATAGCAGAATACACTGAGGTAGTAGGTGCTATAGACTGCACGCACATATGCATCAAAGCACCACCTGGTGATCAGGGTAGGGTCTACATCAACTGCAAGGGCTTCCCCCCTCCATCAATTTCCAGGTCGTGTGCGATGCCCAGGGCATTATAATGAATGTGTGTGCTGGCTGCCCTGGAAGCTATCACAATTCCCACATCTGGCATCTGATGCAGCTGTACCAGAGATTTGCCAATGGGGATATCCCTTATGGTCACTTAGTGGGGGATGCTGGTTATGCACTGGAGCCGTGGCTGATGATGCCCATCAGAAATGCACACACACCCAAACAAGAATGCAATAATGAAGCACACGCAGAGACCAGACTTATAATAGAGTGTGTGTTTGGGATGCTAAAGTCATGATTCCGGTGCCTGGACACATCTGGTGGAGCCTTGCAGTACTCACCAGCTACATGTACTCAAATTGTTATGGTATGTGCCATGCTACACAATATGATCCTGTGAAAACAGCTGCAGCAAGAACAGCACGGGGCAGGGCCACACAGCCCCCCCACCAATGCCAAGGCTTGCACAGGCACAGAGTGACTCAGAGGAGGAACAACCTGAGCCTGCCCCAGTAGGCAGATGGAGGCATGCCAAGTATGCCCAGGCCTTGGCAAAGAGGCAACACATAGCACATACACTGACACAGTAGGGACCCAGGGAATGACACCTCTCTTTGTTGTTTGGCAAACAGCATCTCAGATGAATTGGGGATTTACCTCTAACAACATACACTGTGGAAACAGGCCAACACACAGGAGGGGGATGTGCCTGACATGACTACAGGCTGCAAGTGCTGCTATACTGCATTTGGAGTAATGTTGGTTTAACAGGGTGTCTGTGTGGATATGACTGTCCTACATGCTTTAATACCTACCATGTCAGTGCTATGTTTATAAGGAAACCCCCATCTGTAGGGTCATCTGCAGACTGGGCAGTGTGTGGTGCCTTTTGTTTCATGTGTTACCCACAAAGCACCTATCTGAGAACTGCAGAAGGTAGTGTGAGGATCGCAGTCTGTAGATGGTGACAGCCGTGAGAGTTACTGACTTCATATCATATTGCAACAAACCCTGTTACAACAG